>NC_134825.1:186354427-186474150 GCF_004210375.1 Tachypleus tridentatus | reverse complement strand
GTTTTCAGTCTCGCGAAGTACATTTACGTATGTTATGTTAAAACAGTTTTGATCGTTATTATTCAGTAGTCTGTTTTGTCATGTCTAGTCATGTTGTTTTTGGTGACTGAATCCTGACAATAGTCCCACAAAGTATATTCTATTGCAAAGAGATACTAACGTAGAATTGTCGTGTCTAAGCCACACCACCTCCATACAGGCTTTCCATATTCCATTTAGTACAGGAAGGCACCAATACCCCAGCGCCCATTTCAACAGATAAATTGCTTGTTTTAACTTTCACGCAAAGCTACACGAGGGCTGTCTGCGCTAGCTGTCCCTAACTTACCAGTGTAAGGCTAGAGGGAAGGCATCTATCATCACCACTACCAACTCTTGACTACTTTTGCCAACCAATAGTGGATTGACCATCCCATTATAATGCCTCTACAGCTGAAAGGGCGAGCATGTTTGGCGCGACGGGGATGCGAACCCGCGACCCTCAGATTACGAGTCGAATGCCCTAATCATGCTGGGTGAGCAGTTAAATTCATAGACAATAAGTCTGGCAACCTCGAGTGATATATCTTCGTATGCAATGCCATGAATATTCATTATTTCAGAAAACAAACAAACCGTTTACTAGACTCCTTACACAATTAGACAGCTTTATACCATTCACGTACAAAAGAAAGCTTGCTCATTAAACAGAGCTGATAATTTATTTTCCATCTACTTTGACTTAACCCTGAAATTACTAATACCTTTCTAACTAAGACTCTCACGAATCTACTCAAACCACCAACAGTACTCAAACGTATTATATAATATTGTCTCTTCATACACTGGTAAAAACTTAATTTTAAAAGAATCAACTGAAAGTTCAGTTGATCGTCAGCTATTGTAACTTGATCTCAGAATATCTGTTTCATTTTTCAGGTGAGTAATATCTGTGGCAGGCGAACGGATATGTCGTGGAAGCAACCTGTGCTAATATGACTCATGTCGCCTCTTTGATTTTGTTGTTTACTGTTGTGTAAACAGGTTTTCACACTAATTTTTGCGTTCATGAATTCTCACTTTTTATAAGACACCACATTCTGCTCAACACGGCTGGAATAAGACTTGTTGCAAATCTCTTTCTGCATAGTCTTGGTATCCCAAGTTGATACATATGTTCTTGTTTTCCAGTGCCATTAAACACAGGAAATATACTTGTTTTGCTAATTCTAAATTTCTGATCTCACTGTTTCATGTCCTTCCAAAAGCGATTACGTTTTGGTGACATCACACAACCTAAAATACCAATGTCAAAATGTAGTTCTTATACTGTCTCACCACTACCTTATATGGTTGTCACATGACTTGTTAATTTACATATTCAAAACTGTTTTACTATAACGTACTTAATTTTCTGTACAACCAACTTATTAGCATACATACATGGTTCATACTATTGGCTACATTGTCCATAGTGCTTGATGTGTCGTCGTGAGAAGTAGCATTTATGAACTATGAATAAATTAAAGAACAAGTGTGTATGTGTGTGTTTTCTTATAACAAAGCCACATCGGACTATCTGCTTGCCCACCGAGAATCAAACCCTGATTTTAGCGTTGTAAATCCGAAGACTTACCGCTGTCCCAGAGGGGACTAAAGAAACGAAGGTTTAATATATTGATCGTTTAAATGATGTCTTTGATTCATAGACAATTAATTTAAATCAGATTACACCATTAAACAACTGAATCAGAGGATAAGATAAAATACAGATTACAGCAAAAAACATGGATTACACCATTAAAAACTGAATTAAAGGCCAAGATAACACATTACAGCACATTAAAAAAAACTGAATCAGAGGATAAGATAAAAAATACAGATTACAGCAACAAAAAAGCAAGGATTACATCATTAAAAAAAAAACTGAATTAGAAGATAAAATAGAAACACAGATTACAGCAACAAAAAACATGGATTACACCATCAAAAACAGAATTAGAGGCTAAGATAAAAACATAATTACATCAACAAAAACATGGATTACACCTATATAAGTACTACTGACGAAACAAAAACATTAAGACAATACAAAGTTTATTAAAACTTAACTCATATTGACAAAAAATTGAATTAAAAGCGCAATTCAAAACATAGAAAACAGATCAAAGCTGAATTCAAGGAGAAATCAAAAACATAGAAAACTCAGATCAAAGCTGAATTCAAGGAGGAATCAAAACATAGAAAACTCAGATCAAAGCTGAATTCAAGGCGAAATCAAAAACATAAAAAAACTCAGATCAAAGCTGAATTAAAGGAGAACTCAAAAACATAGAAAACTCAGATCAAAGCTGAATTAAAGGAGAAATCAAAAACATAGAAAACTCAGATCAAAGCTGAATTAAAGGAGAAATCAAAAACATAGAAAACTCAGATCAAAGCTGAATTAAAGGAGAAATCCTACAAAATTCCAATAAAAGAAAGGAAAAAAAAATCTATTACATCAACATAAAGTCGAATTAAAGAAGAAATAAAAGCAAAGATTAATTTTAGATACGCGTTCCATTCGAGAGAGAAAAACAACAACAGATATTACACCAGGTAACTTTGAATTTAAACATAAAACACAAATATAAATCATATCACCAACAAAACAAAAATTGGTTTCAAAACGCTTTACAGATCCGAGATCCAGTCACACATACACATGTAAACATCCAAATGGAACGTTTTAGTTTGAAGTCTTAACAGTAATAGCAAACGGAGAGAAACAAAACAAATGAATCCATCTTTTGAAGTCCGAAGTTCTATTATAAATGGACACTGATTTGTGGCAAATGAGTAACCGGACAACATATTGACATTATCGAAATAACATTTTATTGAAACTGTTCAATCGTATTTATGTTCAGGTTGATGAACAAGCACAACACAAAAATTTAAAAAATCGATGACACCAGGCCTGGTTTATTCCAGTAATAGACGATGGGCATAACCTGTTACCTCTGTAATGGTAAAATAATAATAATTAATAGTAGACGGTGGACATAGCCTGTTACCTCTGTAACAGCAAAATAATAATAACTAACTAATACTAAACGATGGGTATAGCCTGTTTAGTTCTGCAATAGTAAAATAATAATAACTATTATTTGACAAGTGTATGTGAACTTCAGGGTGCCTGCAATACACAAGTACAAAATATTGACCATTACAGTGGTACCTCGGTTCTCATCCGTTCCAGAAGGCTGTTCGAAAACCGGATCAATATTTCCCATAAGAAATACTGTAAAATTAAAGTAATCCGTTACAGACCTACAGAAATTACGCATTATGAAGCATTTTAAGTAAAAATATTGCTTATTTATACCTGTACAGATTACAGCAACAAAAACATGGATTATATCATTAAAAAACTATACATGACAACCACAAAAACTATAAACACAATAAAAAACAATAAATGAAAACTTAACTGCACTTTGCCTGTCCTGAGGAGAACTGATGGTGTAAGTGAAAGGTGGTGAGGAACGTGGAGAGTAGGAGGGTTATTACTGTTTGGAAGGGGAGTCACCTTCCATAAAACATCAGGTAACTCTCTCCTTCTGGGGTTCTTTCTCTCTTTCTGTCTCTTTGCACCGCTACAACCTGCTTGAGACTCACTGGACCTATTTCTCACTAAAAACTTGTCTAATGAGGTTTGTTTCTGCCCGCATTTTAAAATGTTTCTGAAGTAAGACAAGACATTGTTATTGAAAAGGTTTATGTTTCGGTTTGCTACAACTTTGTCAGGGTGACAAAACTTTGTAACTCTCCCCATTTTCCATACATTCTGTTGCTGCTCCTTCTGAAGGTCTTGGAGTTCTTCTGTGGTGAGCTCAGTGTTGTGGTCTTCTACCAACTCTCTCCTCATCATCACCACTCACATTCAAGCCCATACACTTGTCTAGTGAGACAATATCCTCGACAGCAGGCTCAGCTCTAAGCTTTCAAAGTTTCTATCTGCTATTGAGTCTGGCCAAAATTTCTTCCAGGCTGAATTCATGGTCTTCAAAGACACTTCCCTCCAGGCTTTGTCTATGATCCTCAAGTAATGGAGGATATTAAAGTGATTTTTCCAGAACTTTCTAAGGGTGAACTCTGTGTCAGAGGTTACTTTAAAGCACCTTTGAAACAGTGCTTTGGTGTAGAGTTTCTTAAAGTTCGATATGACCTGCTGGTCCATGGGCTAAATGAGAAGAGTCGTGTCAGGGGGCAAGAGCTTCACCATAATGAAACTGTACTCCTCCACCAACCCGTCCTCCAAGCCTGGTGGGTGAGCAGGTGCATTGTCCATCACAAGAAGGGCCTTGAGTGGCAACTGATTTCCCGTGAGGTAATTCTTTACACTTGGGACAAACACTTCATGGACTAACTCCATAAAAATTGCCTGGTAACCCAAGCTTTACTATTAGTCCTCCACATGACAATTAGTTTACGTATCAGGACATTATTTTTCCTAAACACCCTCAGGATCTCAGAATGGTACACAAGCAAAGGCTTCAGTCCCCACTTGCATTACTACATGACAATAGTTAGCCTGTCCTTCACTGGCTTGTTGTCCTAGCAGTGACATCTCCTCCTTGGTGATGTAGGTCCTCTTTGGCATTTTCTTCCAAAAGAGGCCTGTCTCATCACAGTTGAGCACTTGATGGGGAATAAAACCCTCAGCTTTCTACATAGTCCTTAAATTCCCTAACAAATTTATCAGCAGCGTCTTTGTTAGAACTGGCACGCTCCCCATGTCTCACCACACAATGTATGCCACTTCTTTTCCTAAAGTTTCAAACCACCCCTACTAGCCTTAAAGGCATCACTTGTGTCAGCACTCGTTCCAGGGGTGTTTCTCAGGAGGTCAGCATGCAACTGCTTTGCTTTCTTACAAATGATGGTCTCAGAAATGCTATCACCAGCTAACTATTTTTCGTTTACCCAAATCAACAAGTTTTTCTACCTCTTCCACTGTTTGTGATCTTTGTTTCGTAAGCACTGTCACTCCTTTTGCAACATTAGCTCCTTTGATGACCTCTTTATTTTTCAGTATGGTGCAGACTGTAGACTTCACCATACCAAACTGTGTAGCAAGGTCAGACACGCGAACACCACTCTCATACTCTGCTATGAGATCTTTTTTCACCTCTATTGTGGCTCTAACAACTTTTCTTTTTGGTTTGCTGCTTTCATCATCCTTCATTGTTTCCATGGTGGCTTATTTAATCAGAATATTTAGCAAAACAAAAAGAAAAACGAGAACGTTCACAGCAGACTTTAGCGGGGGTGTGGACTGAGCGACAGATGCGGGTAAAATGTTTTGGGCAAGCTTGGCGTGGGCCAAAAATGGTCGAAGGGTCGTTCGGGAACCGAGTTTATGTTCGACAACCGAGACATTTTTTTCTCAAACAATATGTTCGAAAATCGAATTGTTCGAGAAAGGAGTCGCTCGAGAACCGAGTTACCACTGTACTCTGACCAGTAGTCTACCAACCAGTGTCCAAACTAATGTAATGCTATACTCACAAACCAGTAGTCCTACCAAGCAATGTCTGAACTAATGTAATGCTATACTCACAAACCAGTAGTCCTACCAAGCAGTGTCTGAACTAATGTAATGCTATACTCACAAACCAGTAGTCCTACCACCACCAGTGTCTGAACTAATGTAATGCTATACTCACAAACCAGTAGTCCCACCAAGCAATGTCTGAACTAATGTAATGCTATACTCACAAACCAGTAGTCCTACCAAGCAGTGTCTGAACTAATGTAATGCTATACTCACAAACCAGTAGTCCTACCAACCAGTGTCTGAACTAATGTAATGCTATACTCACAAACCAGTAGTCCTACCAACCAGTGTCTGAACTAATGTAATGCTATACTCACAAACCAGTAGTCCTACCAACCAGTGTCTGAACTAATGTAATGCTATACTCACAAACCAGTAGTCCTACCAACCAGTGTCTGAACTAATGTAATGTTATACTCACAAACCAGTAGTCCTACCAAGCAGTGTCTGAACTAATGTTCTACCAGTAGTCCCTACCAAGCAGTGTCTGAACTAATGTAATGTTATGCTCACAAACCAGTAGTCCTACCAACCAGTGTTTGAACTAATGTAATGTTATACTCACAAACCAGTGGTCCTAGCAACCAGTGTCTGAACTAATGTAATGTTATGCTCACAAACCAGTGGTCCTACCAAGCAGTGTCTGAACTAATGTAATGTTATGCTCACAAACCAGTGGTCCTACCAAGCAGTGTCTGAACTAATGTAATGTTATACTCACAAACCAGTAGTCCTACCAACCAGTGTCTGAACTAATGTAATGTTATACTCACAAACCAGTAGTCCTACCAACCAGTGTCTGAACTAATGTAATGTTATACTCACAAACCAGTAGTCCTACCAACCAGTGTCTGAATTAATGTAATGTTATACTCACAAACCAGTAGTCCTACCAACCAGTGTCTGAACTGACGTAATATTATACTCACAAACCGAGAACCGAGGTACCACTGTATTGTGTTTCTGATTTTATGATAATATCCCTTAATGTTGTTCCATTATTAGCAGAACCACCAAACTCTTTCAAAGAAAGTTGTTAAAAATCTGTCGGGTGTGAGCTAGAGGTAAAAGAATCTCTAATAAGTTAACTTTCTTTTTTCGCATGAAGTCAGTTTACTGAAAGAACGACTAATGTAGATAATAGTGAGAAATCACTATTTCCTTATTGGAAATATTGACGACATACGATTGGATTAGAAGATAGTGTAGACTAGGTTGAAGATGCAAGTGTTTAATTTATCAGAAAGGTTTTGTTCTGTTCGTGGTTATTCAATGTTTTACTGGCGAATTTTAAAACAGCAGTGTTTTGTGTAAAGAAAAGCAAAACCGTGAAGGATAATCTGGACGAAATATTAAGAAAAATAATTCTACGTAAGTTATGAATGTTAAGTAAAAGTGAAATTAACAGCACTTAATCGTCTTCAGAGTTTCACTTTTTCATCAAAGCAGATGAGAGAGAGATGTTAAAAGAACTCTCAAGTTTCAAAATGTTTTTACCAAATTAATAAGTTGTAAAGAATGCTGTCACTTATACAAACACCTAAGCTTGAACATCACTTTTAAATCCCTCAAATCCTGGGTTTAATCCACGAGCCAGTGTTGCTAGAAAGTTCACTTGTTAATTTGTATGCTTTCTTTCAAATGTTTTATATGTTTTCTTGTCAATAAACCGACGCTTATTTCCAAGGAAATCAGCTTTCAGGTTTCTTCCCTATCAATATCCAGTTGCTGATAAGGCTTAGTTGTGACTACTTATAAAAGGACAAAACCAAAACTTCCGAATATAAATTAGGTTATCCAGGCTTCGTTATGTATTTTAACCATATGTAATAAGTGGTTTATTTTCTATTGATTGATTTTAACATCTGATCGATGAACCTTTTTGTTGGTGAACAATCTAATATCTGAGTTAGGTTTAAGCCTATCCAGTCCTCGTAATCAGTACAGATTAGTCAATTAGTTGCTAACACTGAATGTTACTTTTCTACTTATAAACATTTTATTATTACAGGCTACAAAATTACTACCAATTGCTGCGGTTTTGATTAGTTGTCGTAATTTCAATTAGCTACCATAATTTCTATTAGTTACCATACCTCTCACTGCTTATCATATTTTCACCTATTTTTGCTTCATCTAATTACTATAGCTTCGACTCGTTCCCATAATTTCAAATAGTTACCATAGTTTCAACTAATTACCATAATTCCAACTACTTACCAAATTTCAAACAGTTACCGTAGTTTCAAATACTTGCCATAGTTTCAACTATTAACAACAATTGCCGTAGTTTTGAATATTTACCGTAGTTTTCACCAGTTATTATAGGTATGGCTGGTCTAGATTTACAGATCTACTGTCGACCATTTTGTCATTGTTACCTGTTTTAGCTATAATTAGTCTTACCTTTTATGAAGCTTGGATAATGTCATCAGATAAAGAACAAACTTACTAGCAAATCCACCAGGTGTAAATAAACTTCAACAGAGGAAGTGAAAGTTAATTCATTGTCATAAATCATACTTGATTAATATTTTAATTTTCATTCCTAGTTTATCAACGAATCGCGTTTCACGCTGTGGTCATTTCTGACGTTACAGTTGTGTGATACGTTGCTGAGGAAGTGATTTTACGCCACCAGTTCGGTTTTGGCGTGCACGTAGATTTTTTCGTAACTTTTAACTTACCTTGTGATCTTTGAATTTCTTTGTGACGCAGTTGTTAACATGCCGAAGTTTCGGGGATATCTCCTGGAGCTCCCAAATATCCTGAAACACAAGAATTACTTTGATTTGGGTTGAACTTCCATTAGCTTATAGTAAATAATAAAATTATAGCAATGAATTATTTACTAAATATCTTACTGCTATGATTCTTTATAGAAACTACCAGTATAATAGTTTTCTGTAGAAAATCTAAAGTTCCCATAAGTTAAAAAGTTACCATAGTTTCAACTAACTACCATAATTCCAACTAGTTACTACTTTTAGGCTTCGTGAGTAAGCTATACAAACCTGCAAAGTATTTGAAGAAAAATTTGAATCTGCCCGATATGACCAGATGGTTAAGGCGCTCGACTCATAATCCGAAGGTCGCGGGTTCGAATCCCCCGTCACACCAAACATGCTCGCCCTTTCAGCCATGGGGGCGTTATAATGTGACGGTCAATCCAACTATTCGTTGGTAAAAGAGTATTCCGAGAGTTGGCGGTGGATGGTGATGACTAGTTGCCTTCCCTCTAGTCTTACATTACTAAATTAGGGACGGCTAGCACAGGTAATCCTCGTGTAGCTTTGTGCAAAATTCAAAAACAAACAAAATTTGAATCTCGGTATTTAAGAGGTCGGTATGAGTATCGAACACCAGTCTTCATCCAGTAGTTCAGAAGGTTAAATATTGTATTCAACATGTATTAAAGGTCAGAACTGAGAGAAAGATCTTTGTAACATATTACTGTACTTGGCTACTTATCTGATAATTATGAGAGTTATACCGAATACAGTAAAATGTACATATACGGTATTTCAGAACCTTGGATAGCGATAGAGAAATACCAGCTATTTGTAGTAATAAATGGCCTGGCACGAATCGGTGATTAGGGCGCTCTACTGGCAATCTACTTATTGAGGACTCGAATCCAGTCAACGACCATATTCGCCCTTTCAGCCCTGGGGGCAGCATAACGTGACAGTCAATCTCACGTTACGTTGGTATAAGGTAGCCCAAAAGTTAATGGTAGGTGGTGTTGATTAGGTGCCTTCACTCTAGTCTAGCACTTCTAAATTAGGGGCGTTTAGCGCAGACAGCCTTTGTGTAGGATAGGGCAAAATTCAACAAAACATCAAGTGATAATAAAGTCTGCCTGATGATATAGTTATGTAACATACGAAGTGAGACCCTAAATATAAAACCACCCTTTAGAAAAGGTATTGAGTACAAGTCTAAACCTGCTATTCTGACGGTAACTTAGCAACCTCTGAATTTTCTATATTACACAAACTTTTTTTTGCTTTTTCTCTTGAGTAGAACAACGTTAAATAACAAAAAACATATTGAAAATCAAATAATTCGTAACCTACGTACCTTTAGAGATTCAAAGCACTCCAAGTACTGGAAAAGATAAACAAAGAAATCAGTTTATTTATTATATCGTGATAATCAGTTTATAAAGATAATGTTAAATGCTTTAATTTCGTTACTTCTATTGGACAATCTAATCCCGAATGTATATTGAATAAAGTTTAACTAATAACAAACAGAAACAAGTGCTTATTTAACATCACATTTTGCATTAATACGTCGTTACCTCGGCAACAAAGAACTTTTCCACACAGTTTCTGTAGTCTCCCACGAAGTTATTGTTCTGTAAAGATATTAAAATATCTTAGTTTCAAAAACTAATAGAATAATTAGATAAATTTGAACAGATTTTAAAAGACCTACACTTATACAGTTTCAAATAAGTTCAATAGATAACACCAAGAGTCACTTGTACTCTCAGTGTAACATATCAATGTTCACAGATGCAGAAACCGTGAACTAATATGACCACCTAAGTTCGATTCTCTATTAAGTTACCTATCGCTCCTAAATATTGTTGACGAGTCAGTAGCATTGAGCTATAGAGAATTCTATTAGCGCCACTATTAAAAATTCTCATCTGAGCACAATGACCAGTATTATATATATGTTTTTATTACATTTCATCTGAGGTACAGAAATATTAATGATTCTTTCTTCGACACGGTCCTCAGCATCAGGAAATATAAACATTTTGTTATCAGTTAAAGAAATGTTTTCATCAGTAATATCTGGCAGTGAAAAAGTAACCATTAACTGTAACACTTATTAGTGAACACTATTAAATATCAGGACCATATAAATCCTAATAAAACATTTCTAAACTCTACAAAGTGTATAGAGTTGTGGAAGTTCAACCTAAGGACTATCAAACTTTCGTTTAATCAGTGTTTTCAATATTTCTACCTTCAAGAACGTTAAGTTTTGTTCATACAATAGATAAAACTACGTAGAGCTGACAGTGAGTAAACATTGAACATCCATTTTCCAAATCTATTATTGTGGATATTTGACTCTTATCTGACATTTATCGTCAATAAACGTAAACCTTTCGTTCTTGTTGCTTCCAGAAGGTTAAGACCAAAGATGGCTTTAAAGGCTTATAGCACGAAAAACCGGATTTTGAGACCCGTGATGGACACGGAACATATAGCTTGTTGTGTAGCTTTACGTTTAACAACCAACTAACGAAAACTTAAAAATTTATACCATCGTTTAATCATTGATACTAAAAGTTTTCGACTTAACCATTTCTCAATTTTAAAGATAAGATGTAACTCTATTAGTTACCTCGATTGGACTGTCCAAGTCTAAAAAGCAGGTGATACAAGCTGAGGAATTCTGTAAAAATAAAGATTTAATTAAATTCAGAGTAACAACCTCCATTAAGTAGAAAATATATATTAATAATGCAAGATTCTAGTGATGTATTATCTACGTTTATAAATTAGATCATAGAACGTCTCATTGTTCTTTATGGAGGTTTGTTATGTGGAAATACAATAAAGTTTAAATGATCTATCTGTTTTCAACAATACACGAACTAATAAAGTTTAAATGAACTATCTGTTTTCAACAATACACGAACTAATAAAGTTTAAATGATCTATCTGTTTTCAACAATACACGAACTAATAAAGTTTAAATAATCTATCTGTTTTCAACAATACACGAACTAATAAAGTTTAAATAATCTATCTGTTTTCAACAATACACGAACTAATAAAGTTTAAATGATCTATCTGTTTTCAACAATACACGAACTAATAAAGTTTAAATGAGCTATCTGTTTTCAACAATACACGAACTAATAAAGTTTAAATGAGCTATCTGTTTTCAACAATACACGAACTAATAAAGTTTAAATGAGCTATCTGTTTTCAACAATACACGAACTAATAAAGTTTAAATGAGCTATCTGTTTTCAACAATACACGAACTAATAAAGTTTAAATGAGCTATCTGTTTTCAACAATACACGAACTAATAAAGTTTAAATGAGCTATCTGTTTTCAACAATACACGAACTAATAAAGTTTAAATGAGCTATCTGTTTTCAACAATACACAAACTAATAAAGTTTAAATGAGCTATCTGTTTTCAACAATACACAAACTAATAAAGTTTAAATGAGCTATCTGTTTTCAACAATACACGAACCAATAAAGTTTAAATGATCTATCTGTTTTCAATAATACACGAAGTAATAAAGTTTAAATGAGCTATGTTTTCAACAATACACGAACTAATAAAGTTTAAATAAGCTATTTTTCAATAATACACGAACTAATAAAGAAATTAAATTCGACAATTTTATCAAGTCGCCTGCTCAAATTTGTTTGAACAATGATTTAATCAAAACTGTGTACCTATCACTATATTTCTTCCTTTTATTTTATAATTATCTGTATAATTAAAATTCAGATTGAATTCTTAAACTGTCCAAACGTGGCTTATATTTTAAAACAGAACTGCCCTAGAAACCAACTGAGATTATTAACCGTAGTATTACTTAATAGCTCAGTTTTTACCATTCTGTAGCCAAGAGTAAATAGCTTAACGTCCTATACTCTTAATCGGAGAGTGATTAACTTAATCTCAGTTAGTGGAACAAAGATTGAGTGACATAAGCTACATTACTCTGAAACAAAGAATGAGTAACTAGACCTAATATTCAGGTATCTATTGTTGGTTAATAGCAAGTATGAAGAATACACGTAGAGCTAAAGAGGAAACCTGAGAGTTATCCGTTTGATCAGACACGTTTTGACTGTTGCACAACATAATATAGAGAAGCTAGTTTTCAAAATATTACATTTCGCAGATGTTTATCTTTCTTGTTTTCTACAATATAATCCAAGCACCTAATTATTAATTATTATTCTAGTATATAAATTACTGTTTGGTGATAATTAGAGAACTTAAGATTAAGTGTTTTTTTATGGACTCGCCTTTCCGTTTGCTGGGATTTCACAAAGCTCGTCTAAGGTAGGTGCGTCCTCTGGCGGGTGTGGCGTAATATACTTTTCTTCGTTCATACTTCGGTATTTTCTTCTAACCGTGTCGACGTTCTTGTGAAAAATATAATAATAAATAATACACCATCAATGTTAAGTTTATAATTAAAAAACATAAAAATAAACCATTTTTAGTACGATCTTGCTATTACAGTTAGCAGAGAGTTTATAACACTAAACATTGATTCTTATACCCTAAGGGGACAAAGCACAGATTATTACTCGTGTAGGCTTGCGCTTCAAAATAAAGAATAATTTTCTTGATGACGAGAAACCCACGTGAAATAAAACCTTAACCTGAAGATGACCTAGGAAGGTCGAAACGTTGTTCTCGCCTTATGAATAAAAGTGTTAATATCCATACCAGCCGTTCTAAGATACAAAGAATCATTTTGATTTGTGTTCAGATAGAGGTTTACAAACGTAGCCAGAACAATTAGGCCAGAAGAAACAGCTTATTTTCTATATCTTCATAAAAAAATTGTCCACTAACCTGACTGAATAACATAACAAGAGCAAACAAGTGGTAAAACTGAAAATTAGCCATTGAGATTTTATTGGATATATCGACCACTAATCCGTGTTTGAGGGTCTCTGATATATCAAACTGTAAGTCGCTATTGTAGGCCTTTTTAATATCCTTTTATATACGAGGGATTAGTCGATGGGTCGACATGTAATGTTCCACGAATATACTTACATGTTTGTGGTATTAAGCAATAACTCGTAGTTATAATTGTAGTTTCTCAACTATTTAAAAACGAACATATATTCGGACATCCCCAGGAATATTATAGTTAGTTCTTTATTTCAACCGAAAATGTACCTTCCCCCCCACCACCCAAACACTGAATGATTTCACATAAAATCGTGGAAACTGTCTGTATTTATACAAATTTCATTGAAATTTATGCAGAATTTAAAGTTGTTAACTTTCCACATACTGGGTACGTACATGACACATCACTGTAAAGGTAAAACTGTTTAAACAAAACATGATAGCTTTGGTTGGTCGATATACGGTTTGCACGAGATGATTAATATTTAATTTTTTTACACGACCTTCAAATTGTCTCTTTAAGGAAATAATGTCTCATGTTTTTTTTCAAAGATGGGTTTACGTGAAATCACTTACACGTAACATTACGAAGCCCGATAACTACAGGGAATAGGTTTAGCACATGTATGTAAGCTGTTTAAATAATGATAATGAACAAACAAGTGTGAGGTGACAAACTGTGGACGAATCCGTTCCAGCAAGTCCAAAAGAGGGAAATTCAACAACTGAAGTCCGCAAATATTGACAAAAGGCAGGGAACTCCCGGATATTTAACTAGTCCTAACTTCAACACTGCCAGATGCCACCTGTGGAAACAAAAATTTTGCCTCTCTTTCTACTCCAGTATTTCTCCTAGTAAAATCACATAACAGAAAAGGTGAGTTCAATTCTATTTTAATTCTGGGTTCATCTCTTGAATGTTCGTTCTTTTAATGGTTCATCTGTTGTCTGGTAAAATTCGGAATTCGATGCCTTTTAATATATCTTACAAGATAAGTTTGAAGTTGCAGTTTAACAAAGTTAGTCTTAGTCTCTCAACCAAAATATTGTTAATACCACGAAAATGAAAAAAAACTTAACGTTGCCTATATTACCCAAATATAAATACAAAGAGAGCTTATGGGTTTCTCTTAAATCTGGAAAGAAACTTGTACGTCAAACTGTATGTATGTATATTAATACATATGATTTTCACATAGAAATATGGGTAATAAATCGGTACCATCACGTATCAAATAAGCGTTAATTTATATCGCAAGACAGCTGGTATGTGTATTAAAACTTTTATTGAAATAAAATAGAACAACGTTTCAACTTTCTTAGGCCATCTTCAGATTCACAGGCCTTCTCTGTTATTTTGGCTATTACAAGACTAGCACATATTTGTATGAACTGAAGGTGACAGAACTGTATTTATTATGGCTCTCCAACTTTATTACCTACAAAACTTTGAGAAAGGGGTTTTTACATGTCGCAGTTTAGAGTTAGGATCAGGCAAGATGGAGGCACAGCTGCACTTTGTTAATAGCAGTTGTTCTTCGTCTAGCCAACTCCTGGTTCTCACCTCCAGCGATAGAAAGATATGTAGATGGATCAATTGAACGTGGAATCAAAGAGAAATGGTTTTGTCTCAATTTTCTCATTCGATAAAGTTAAATGTTTGTTTTTTTAATATCATGGTGAATAGGGTATTTACTAACGTAATCGACAAACGCTGTTGAAGTAAATGTTTTAAGTTTCTGAAAGTTCTTAAAATTAGTTAAGCTTCTGTTTTTCTAAAAATAAGAACTATAACAAAATAGCGTTTGCTTTCTTTACTAATAAGGAGGCTCTCCAGTGTGAAAGAAAAAAGAAACGGAAAACAAAACGCGTACAGTTAATACAAAGTTTTGATTTTCGAGTCTCTAGCACTGGAAGCTAATTAAAGGGCATCCTCAAGAAACCATTAACTATAAATATTTGTGAACAAAATAACCTTTAACTACTGTGTTCAGTATGTTGTTTTAAAATACTCTGAACATGCAAATAATCAAATCACGTGACAACCACAGCCGGTATAATTTCGTGATTGGAACTGTACGCATCACAAGTACAATTTGACATTATTTGGCGATTAGTAGGTATTGTGATGACAACGAAAATTAAAAGGTACGTAACAACCATTTCTAATGTAGAATGCTCATGTAATTAGATCACTATGTATTCAGATCAGAATTTAGAATCTCATGGACTGGGAAGGTCCTTACACTTAAAGGTATTGGAAAAGAAAGTAATATGGATTAACTTTGGGTACAAGGATAATCCAGAAAGAGACCAACAACAAGTCGTACCTCAATCGGGTTAAGCAAATTGTGACGTATTGCAACAGGTGAAAACAATGGTAAGTAGAAATAAAAAAGCCTTCTCATGCACACAGCATAATTCAGAATGATATCCGTCAGGAGAAATTTCTACAGGGTATAATTTTACCAAATTAAGGCTTCCAATCATACTTCGTGCTCAACTACTGTATGTATATATCAAATGAAGATTGATAGGGTATCTATACTTTACTATACATCTGTCAAGTTTCCTCATGTAGCATCTTTGGGTTTCTTTGGACATTGTCTGCCTCACGACAGTCTTTTGCAACGGAAATTACACTGCGGGATTGTTGGGAAGATGCACAGTTGTCAAGTAGAAGATGACCAGACGTAGCGACGTAGACTGTAAGGAGGTGGTAAGACTCCAAAATGTTTGTAATATAACGCACTCTGTACTCGCAGATATTAGTGACTTATCTCTCAGTACAGTTAAAAACCTCAATTATTTTCTGTTAGATCTACTTCCACTTAGGGATATTGACGGCCTAGACTTTAATAGAGGATGTGATTATTATTTGATATCATCGCATATAACACACTATATTCAATTCCATGTCCCACAACACACGTGAAGTTATACTCGCTCACCAGATGGCGTAGATATTTAGAATAGCATGTTAACAATTAACCAAAAAGGCTATCCTACACACCAGCAGGATATAGATCAACATTACAAGTAAGTTAGCAGCTGAAGTGAACTGCCAGTTATTCCTGCACCTTTTGACTACAGATATTTTCCTAAGAACAGGACACAAGTAAAGCAGGTGGCCACAAGCTTATTATAATTCTAATTGAACAATATGTTTATCAATGCAATGATAATTAGCAACACGAATGTCATATTTTGTCGCATGTTTCATGGAACGTTTTCAATAAAATTTTCATAAGCGAATCAGAAACATGTTCCTGTTTTGTTTATAGGAGTTTAGACAACCGATAAGATGAGAAGTGAATCTTTGTGAACAAACAACTCGTATCGTGACTGACGACACAAATCAATGAGCTCTCTTAACACTCCTATTCAAAACAAGTAATTATGTTGATGCATACAGTAGGACTAAATTTAGGCTTGTTGTTTAGGTGTCCAAGAAGAATGGCTTATTAATTCGATGCTTTGGTTTGTTTTGAATTTCGCAAAGCTACACGAGGGCTACATGTACTAGCCGTCCCTAATTTTGCAGTGTAAGACTAGAGGGAAGGCCACTAGTCATCACCATCCACCGCCAACTCTTGGACTATTCTTTTACCAAAGAATAGTGGGATTGACCGTGACATTATAACGCCCCATCGTTGAAAGGGCGAGCATGTTTGGTGTGATGGGGATTTGAACCTGAGACCCTCGGATTACGAGTTGAGTGCCTTAGCCACCTGGTTATGCCGGGCCAGGGACAAGGAACAAGATCAACAAACTATAGAAACATTCACGTATCGAACAATTTATATCTGGTCGTTTTTAAAGTGACACTTCCATAATCATTTTAGCTGAAAAGTACTATTTAACCATTACTGAAGGAAAATTGGTAAACAAGTTAGATGGAGCATCAGAATATACAATTGAGTTGAAAATAGTCATTACCTTAAACTTAGAGCTACAAGAACGTGTATTATAGATTGGGAACAAATATCTAATTATTAGTGTGAAACTAGAAACGGGAATGGTAACTTTAACTGGTGTGAAATTATAAATTGGACTAGTGCAACTTTAACTGGTGTGAGATTAGAATCTTATTTGAGCTAGAAAGTGGAGTATCATCCATCATGTTTTGAAGAATAAATATACCAAACTCCATGTTCTAAACATCACATTTTTCGAAACAGATGTTACTTACAAATGTTAATAGGTCGTTGACCCTGATTTTTTTTTTCCAGATATGCGAACATAGTTAGCTATCCATAATTTTGACATGACTGACTCCAGGAAAGACAGCTAGTTAACAGCACACGCACCTTCACTCGTGTCTCCTCAAACAGTTGTCATCACGCTCTTAACGTGCGGTTATTATTATTTCGTGACAACAAGATGCGAATGACAGACACACAGATCCATAGTCTGGTATGATAGCATCTTGGTTTGTTTTTTTGTCAGAATAAATATTAGTAGGTGAGGTTAAACATAAAAATCAGGGAGTACAAAAAAACTACATGATTTAATGAGTTGCTAGAATTAGATGATAACAACAACAAAGTTAGAAGTACGTATTAAAGGTAACGGATACTTAGGCTTACTTAACTGCTGAAAGGTGGAGTACATCTGGGCTGTCTGCACTAGTGGACCAGATGATTAGTTTGTGTGTCTGTATCTTCTATTTCATGCATTGATGCACAAGTTCAACACAGGATAATGGTTACTATGTGAGTGTAACATGAAAGTATCACAATGTTTTGATTATCCTGTAAAACCCTCACGGAATTTTCAGTTTATTGTGAAAAAAAATCCTATTGTCAAGCAGAAATGGATGGACATGAGGCCTTTTGGTAAGCAACATCAACAAAGATGGCAAATTCATTAGAATTAATTTAGTGTGTTTTACTGAACCCTAATGATGAGGAAAACCTTTATATAGCGACTTATTGTTTGATGTTTGTAACTAAATACATTATTTACTAATTTCCTTCTCTATATTTCCATTAAATATATCATTTATCTTCCAATATAGCCCCTAAACGCAATTAAGTAAGTGGCTTTGCTACAACTAAATAATAAAGAAACACATTTGATTGATTTTCTATACTGTGGCAAAAGGGGCACATGTACCTTTTTATATGGTGTATTACCATCTAATCTACCATACCTTATATGGCAATACCTACACATTCTTCAATTACTATGAAAGAAGGGAAACTGATATTATACAGTGTTTGATTTTGAATTGTGTTCAAAGCTACATGAGGACTATCTGCACTAGCCATCTCTAATTTAGCTATGTGGCAATAGATAGAGCCACAATAATTACACAAGTTTTGTTTTATTGTTTGAAGTAACATATCTACTTATGTATGTATGGAAAAATATAATTTAATGATTAATTATTTAAAACAAAATACAGACATTTAAGTATAAGCTGTGAATTCTGAAAATCTGTGGTTTGCATAAATAATGCATTCATTTTTAAATTTTTCATTATCTAAGTTAAAGTTCACATTAAAAACAAAACAATATTTATAACAGAAAAGTTCCATTCAATAAACAGTTAATTTTCACCATTATAGGAAATCTAATTAAAAACCCATTAACAGTTTGTATTATTAGCAATCAAAAGCAGAACTTTATCACTATCACAGTAACCCAAAACAGGACTGACAAAATAGCCAAACCTTTAACACTAAACCAATGCTCAGTAATGATATATAATTACATTTCTCTTATAAATTTTATTTCACAGCTTTAAATGTTCAAATATACATATTAAATTTTTACAATTATTTTGTCTTTTTTGTCAAATTTTGCTAAAAGTGCTTTTTTGCTGACAGCTGGTTATCTGATATTTTCACAGACTGGTGTAAGGCTTCCCATAACTTCTTTGCCAAGTTTGAATTCTCTAGTACTTCATTTAGTTCCTCTTTTGACTTGGTAATCAAGTCGGCCAGGCTAGTCGCGTTCTTCATCATGGGTCGAACGTTCCTGAAACTGATTCCAGGTAGATGGGACAAAAAATCCTGCAACCAATGAGTGCAACAGTGAAACTAAACAGTTACAACAGTGATTACCTGTCACTAATTTGTTCAAAATTTAACAGGATGGTAGTGAATCTGAGTGATCAAATTCATTATTTCCTTCTAACAATCAAGCAGATCATTATGACAAAACTAATTTGCTCAAGGTTTACCACCCTCCAAAAATAAGTTTATATGACAAGTGCCAACTTAAAGTTTACAAATATTTATTTAATAGCTTTAAATGTCAATGACTGAGGCTATTTGAACAGCTGATAAACTGATAAATTTAGGCCTGGTTTTTGATTTGGTAATTTTCAATACAGCTAAGCCAGATCTTCAGTAAGCAAGACTCCAGTTACACCTAACTTTCTAGCAAGATTCTATAATAATTTCATATTTATATGATCAGTGTCACATTTTTCCTTGGCTGGGTAGTCTCTAATCAAATTTCATATTTTCTTGAAGAACACAGTTAAAATTTCCATTGTAATAAAATCAGTTTTTTTTTTACAAAGAAACATCAACTGGATTTTTCAATAAAAGATGACTTGAAAGTGAAATTACCATGAGTTTTAACCTATAAAAGAAACTAGATAAAGAACTGGAATGATACAGGTTTTACCTGTGGAGCAACTGCATATTTGTTGGATAATTCTTCTTCTGTTTCTTGAGAAGTTATTTTAACAGCATGACCAGCATCAGGTTGATCTTTTCCTAGCTGCTCATGTAACAAACAATAACACAAGGAAACTACTTGAAATTGTTTTTGTTGGGTGATGTACAAGTTAATTGAATGTATCTTAGAGTTAAAAATGATAAAATATTTTTGAAATACTATAATGTTAAATCGGTTATCTAGAATATTTGATATAATTTAATATGTAAAACAGTAGAAAGTTAAGAGAATAATTAAAGTTAATTAATCACATGTATATCTACTATAAATCCTAAAAAAACAATGTTACTTAAATAACTTCACTACAACATGTGATACTAATTCTGGCAAAATAAATGATTCTCAACTGCATATTAAAAACTAATTATGCTGTCTAGAATGGAAGAATGTAGAAGTAATTAGGTTACTTAATTATTTCTTTTTTTCAGTTTAAAAAAAATAATGAAAACAGACTGTTAGTTGGTTTCCTTCTCCACAATGTAACTAACTTGTTGGTGTTAAGCCTTCTGGATTTATGAAGTCAAATAAAGTTTATTGAAACTTTATCAGAAATTGTATAAAAAGAAACTAAAGTTTAGAAAGTTACCAGTGTAGCTAAAACAAATGTTTCAAGTATTAAATCAGATAGATCGTTTAAATAAACAACTAAACTACAAATGTTTAATTATAGATAAAAACAACAAATATTCTTTTATACTAAAATATTCATGTAAAGATTAACACCCATTTTCACCATAATTCTTAAAATACAAGTTAAACCCATTATATCAACTCACTTCTAATGACTTACCTTTAATAACTCAAACATCTCGGGAGCTCACATGCGGAGAAGGAGACCACAAGAGTCGCAATCGTGGGAAGTGAATTGTCAACAGGATCAACTTGGAAATGACATTCATGGTAGAAACTCCCGTAGACAAGCAGTACTTTCCCTGTTTGAAATAAAAATTAAAAACAGGGAGACGAACAATATAAACTACTTTCTACTACCTCTGTGTTTCTTGTAAGCACATAAGATATTAAATTCTTCCTTCAAGCTACAAAGAATAACCTAGATTTTTACTTAAAAAACTCCTTTGAGTTTCTAACAAAAATAAGCACACCTTACATTTCATAACTGAAGAGGTTAATACATCGATTATATACGGACACTTGAAGAACATTACAAAAGTAATAATAATAAGTGCATTATGCATTTGAAACAAATCAAAACTAATAATAAACAAGTTTAATTCTTCAACTAACAAATCCACTGAGAAATATTTGAAGGTATAAGATCTTGTCATAACCTCACATTAAAAAGTTTGTGCAAACAATTGTATCTGTACATGTGAACAAGCTTCCCTGATATCACTATATTTATCATTGATCTGTAAAAACAAGAAGGATACTGCATTACATGCAGATACTGGTATATTAAACAAAACATTCACATCTGACAGCAACAAACATACAGATATTAGTTAAAACCATTTCTTAGAAACAAATATGTACCCGCAGGGAAAATCCTTTGTTTTGGTCGAACTCAATCAGAAGAATTGGTTGTCTGTAGTAACGATTCATAGCCTGGACTTGAGCATAGAGTCGACCACTATTCAAAGAACCAATAAGGTCATTCAGGCTTTTCCTTTCCACACAAGTCTTTGGAGTCAATATATAATCCCCAACCTTCAAAACAACAAAAGAAGGAACAAACTAGTCGGTATATATATATAGTCTCTACCAATGAGAAAACAAAGGTAACATTATATACTTTCTGACAAATGTTTAGTTTTTCAACAAAGCCACACTGGACTGTCTGCTGTGTTTATTATGAGGAATCAAACCCCAGAATTGTTTTGTGTTGTAAGTCAGAAACTTACCACTGACCCACTTGGAGACAAGACACATGATAAAACGAAGCAGAAAGTATATAGTGTTAAAAAGAAATATCACATCCATGTCTTCTTAAAACTAACTGCATTACTTACTAGAAATATCACATCCATGTCTTCTTAAAACTAACTGCATTACTTACAGCTTCTAATTCATCATTAAAATATACTGAGTTTCAGAACAAAGAAATATTTTACAAAATAAATATGGTTTTCATAAAAATTTTAGAAGACTAAAATATAGTTTCTATGAGTTTCCGATAAACTAATGAAGTGAAACTTGAGAAGTGACCATTTAGTTGACTAAGTCATTGGTTTAAAAGGTAGTGACATTGTTTTCAATCTTAGTTTTATTTCTTCTAGGGCCTTGTTCCTTGTTACAAGTACACACATTGTGTTTAAACATAATCTATGAAACAATAAGTATGAAAACAAACTATTAAAGTCTAACATTATACAACATTTGTCTGCTAGAATACATTAGGTAAAAGCTGTTATATAATAAAGAAATATAAAATAACAACATACCTCAAGGTAATAGGCTCAATATCTATACCTCTTCTGTGAATGAGAGATGGTAGGTCACTACGGAACTCTCGAAGATCCACTATGACCTAAACCAGGTTGTTGCAAAGTAGTAAATAGGATATCTTAGAAGCCAGTTGATCAGCCAAAACTTATAGGTTGTTACCTAAGTCTTCAAACATTTCATTATACAGGGTGTTCGGAAAGTCACTGTGCAGTTTTGTAATCATATTTTATTCAGTCTATTTCAAGCCAGCAACTGATAGCGGTGTTTAGAAACAAAATAAGAAGGTTCCAAGCCTGTAATGATGCCAACGGAGTCACTTTCAACATTGTTTATAATTGTCATTCATAATTACCTCCTGTATTCTATATTGAAACATGTCTGTTAATAAATATATAAGTGCACAGTGATTTTCCAAGACACCCTGTACTACAGGAATGTATATTTCCTAGATATTTTCAAATTATATAGCAATATAATAGTCAACCTATCACATATTAGGCCTAGGTCTTTCTATGAGTTTTATATACTGATTATATGCAGAAGGAGAAATACATTCTTACAACAGCATGAGTAATATAATAATATAATTAATATTCTTAAATAATCTGTGAAGATGTATAGAAAAGATAATTAATCCTAACAACAACATATAACATACAAGACTACACCAATGATGTTTACAACAAACGTCAAAAACATGTTCAAATAATGTGTTACACTACAGCTTGTAATGACACTTGAAAATGTGTTATATTACAGATTGTAATTAAAGTGTAATGCTACAAACTGTAATGGTACTTAATAAACAGGTTATACAATTACTATCATTAAAATAATAATTAGAAAATATGGTCACGAATCATGATATTAATAACAACAATTGAAGAAAGTATTACAGTAAATATCATAATTATAATTAAAGAACATGTTACAGTAGACATAACAATAACCATAAAAAGTATTACAGTAGACATCTTAACAATACAATAAAAGGTATGATATCTGAACTCTCACATACTTTACTACAACAGACATCTTAACAATACAAAAGGTATGATATCTGAACTCACATACTTTACTACAATAGACATTTTAACAATACAATAAAAGGTATGATATCTGAACTCTCACATACTTTACTACAACAGACATCTTAACAATACAATAAAAGGTATGATATTTGAACTTTAACATACTTTACTACCACAGATATCTTAACAATACAATAAAAGGTATGATATCTGAGCTCTAACACACTTTACTACAATAGACGTCTTAACAATACAATAAAAGGTATGATATCTGAACTCAAACATACTTTACTACAATAGACATCTTAACAATACAATAAAAGGTATGATATTTGAACTCTAACATACTTTACTACAATAGACATCTTAACAATACAATAAAAGGTATGATATCTGAACTCTCACATACTTTACTACAATAGACATCTTAACAATACAAAAGGTATGATATCTGAACTCACATACTTTACTAACAAAAGACATCTTAACAATACAATAAAAGGTATGATATCTGAACTCTCACATACTCTACTACAACAGACATCTTAACAATACAATAAAAAGGTATGATATCTGAGCTCTAACATACTTTACTACAATAGACATCTTAACAATACAATAAAAGGTATGATATCTGAACTCTCACATACTTTACTACAATAGACATCTTAACAATACAAAAGGTATGATATCTGAACTCTCACATACTTTACTACAACAGACATCTTAACAATACAATAAAAGGTATGATATCTGAGCTCTAACATACTTTACTACAACAGACATCTTAACAATACAATAAAAAGGTATGATATCTGAACTCACATACTTTACTAACAAAAGACATCTTAACAATACAATAAAAGGTATGATATCTGAACTCTCACATACTCTACTACAACAGACATCTTAACAATACAATAAAAAGGTATGATATTTGAACTCTAACATACTTTACTACAATAGACATCTTAACAATACAATAAAAAGGAATAATATCTGAACTCTCACATACTTTACTACAATAGACATCTTAACAATACAATAAAAGGTATGATATCTGAACTGTCACATACTTTACTACAATAGACATCTTAACAATACAAAAGGTATGATATCTGAACTCTCACATGCTTTACTACAATAGACATCTTAACAATACAATAAAAGGTATGATATCTGAACTCTCACAAACTCTACTACAACAGACATCTTAACAATACAATAAAAGGTATGATATCTGAGCTCTCACATACTGTACTACAACAGACATCTTAGGAATACAATAAAAGGTATGATATTTGAACTCTCACATACTTTACTACAACAGACATCTTAACAATACAATAAAAGGTATGATATCTGAACTGTCACATACTTTACTACAATAGACATCTTAACAATACAAAAGGTATGATATCTGAACTCTCACATGCTTTACTACAATAGACATCTTAACAATACAATAAAAGGTATGATATCTGAACTCTCACAAACTCTACTACAACAGACATCTTAACAATACAATAAAAGGTATGATATCTGAGCTCTAACATACTTTACTACAACAGACATCTTAACAATACAATAAAAAGGTATGATATCTGAACTCACATACTTTACTAACAAAAGACATCTTAACAATACAATAAAAGGTATGATATCTGAACTCTCACATACTCTACTACAACAGACATCTTAACAATACAATAAAAAGGTATGATATTTGAACTCTAACATACTTTACTACAATAGACATCTTAACAATACAAAAGGTATGATATCTGAACTCACATATTTTACTACAATAGACATCTTAACAATACAATAAAAGGTATGATATTTGAACTCTCACATACTTTACTACAATAGACATCTTAACAATACAAAAGGTATGATATCTGAACTCTCACATACTTTACTACAACAGACATCTTAACAATACAATAAAAGGTATGATATCTGAGCTCTAACATACTTTACTACAACAGACATCTTAACAATACAATAAAAAGGTATGATATCTAAACTCTCACATACTTTACTACAACAGATATCTTAACAATACAATAAAAGGTATGATATTTGAACTCTCACATACTTTACTACAACAGACATCTTAACAATACAATAAAAGGTATGATATC
The DNA here is from genome assembly GCF_004210375.1 of Tachypleus tridentatus. NCBI lineage: Eukaryota > Metazoa > Arthropoda > Merostomata > Xiphosura > Limulidae > Tachypleus > Tachypleus tridentatus. The sequence continues at coordinate 186,448,630 of NC_134825.1, read as the reverse complement.
TGAACTGTCACATACTTTACTACAATAGACATCTTAACAATACAAAAGGTATGATATCTGAACTCTCACATGCTTTACTACAATAGACATCTTAACAATACAATAAAAGGTATGATATCTGAACTCTCACAAACTCTACTACAACAGACATCTTAACAATACAATAAAAGGTATGATATCTGAGCTCTCACATACTGTACTACAACAGACATCTTAGCAATACAATAAAAAGGTATGATATCTGAGCTCTAACATACTCTACTACAACAGACATCTTAACAATACAATAAAAAGGTATGATATTTGAACTCTAACATACTTTACTACAATAGACATCTTAACAATACAATAAAAGGTATGATATCTTAGCTCTCACATACTCTACTGCAACAGACATCTTAACAATACAATAAAAAGGTATGATATCTGAGCTCTAACATACTTTACTACAATAGACATCTTAACAATACAGTAAAAAGGTATGATATCTGAACTGTCACATACTTTACTACAACAGACATCTTAACAATACAATAAAAGGTATGATATCTGAACTCTCACATACTTTACTACAATAGACATCTTAACAATACAATAAAAGGTATGATATTTGAACTCACATACTTTACTACAATAGACATCTTAACAATACAATAAAAGGTATGATATCTGAGCTCTAACATACTTTACTACAATAGACATCTTAACAATACAATAAAAGGTATGATATCTGAACTCTCACATACTTTACTACAATAGACATCTTAACAATACAAAAGGTATGATATCTGAGCTCTAACATACTTTACTACAGCAGACATCTTAACAATACAATAAAAAGGTATAATATCTGAACTCTCACATACTTTACTACAACAGACATCTTAACAATACAAAAGGTATGATATTTGAACTCTCACATACTTTACTACAACAGACATCTTAACAATACAATAAAAGGTATGATATCTGAACTGTCACATACTTTACTACAATAGACATCTTAACAATACAAAAGGTATGATATCTGAACTCTCACATACTTTACTACAATAGACATCTTAACAGTACAATAAAAGGTATGATATCTGAACTCTCACATACTCTACTACAACAGACATCTTAACAATACAATAAAAGGTATGATATCTGAGCTCTCACATACTTTACTACAATAGACATCTTAACAATACAATAAAAGGTATGATATCTGAACTCTCACATACTCTACTACAACAGACATCTTAACAATACAATAAAAAGGTATGATATCTGAGCTCTAACATACTTTACTACAATAGACATCTTAACAATACAATAAAAAGGTATGATATCTGAACTGTCACATACTTTACTACAACAGACATCTTAACAATACAATAAAAGGTATGATATTTGAACTCTAACATACTTTACTACAATAGACATCTTAACAATACAATAAAAGGTATGATATCTGAACTCTCACATACTTTACTACAATAGACATCTTAACAATACAATAAAAGGTATGATATTTGAACTCTCACATACTTTACTACAAGAGACATTAACAATACAATAAAAAGGTATGATATCTGAACTGTAACATACTTTACTACAATAGACATCTTAACAATACAATAAAAAGGTATGATATCTGAACTGTAACATACTTTACTACAATAGACATCTTAACAATACAATAAAAAGGTATGATATCTGAACTGTAACATACTTTACTACAATAGACATCTTAACAATACAATAAAAGGTATGATATTTGAACTCTCACATACTTTACTACAACAGACATCTTAACAATACAATAAAAGGTATGATATCTGAGCTCTAACATACTTTACTACAATAGACATCTTAACAATACAATAAAAGGTATGATATTTGAACTCTCACATACTTTACTACAACAGACATCTTAACAATACAATAAAAGATATATTTTAACTCTCACATACTTTACTACAATAGACATCTTAACAATACAATAAAAAGGTATGATATCTGAACTGTCAAATACTTTACTACAACAGACATCTTAACAATACAATAAAAGGTATGATATCTGAGCTCTAACATACTTTACTACAATAGACATCTTAACAATACAATAAAAGGTATGATATTTGAACTCTCACATACATTACTACAACAGACATCTTAACAATACAATAAAAGGTATGATATCTGAGCTCTAACATACTTTACTACAATAGACATCTTAACAATACAATAAAAGGTATGATATTTGAACTCTAACATACTTTACTACAATAGACATCTTAACAATACAATAAAAAGGTATGATATCTGAAATGTAACATACTTTACTACAATAGACATCTTAACAATACAATAAAAAGGTATGATATCTGAACTCTCACAAACTCTACTACAACAGACATCTTAACAATACAATAAAAGGTATGATATCTGAACTCTCACATACTTTACTACAACAGACATCTTAACAATACAATAAAAAGGTATGATATTTGAACTCTCACATACTTTACTACAATAGACATCTTAACAATACAATAAAAGGTATGATATTTGAACCCTAACATACTTTACTACAATAAACATCTTAACAATACAATAAAAAGGTATGATATTTGAACTCTCACATACTTTACTACAATAGACATCTTAACAATACAATAAAAAGGTATGATATCTGAACTGTAACATACTTTACTACAATAGACATCTTAACAATACAATAAAAGGTATGATATCTGAACTCTAACATACTTTACTACAATAGACATCTTAACAATACAATAAAAAGGTATGATATCTGAACTGTAACATACTTTACTACAACAAACATCTTAACAATACAATAAAAGGTATGATATCTGAACTCTCACATACTTTACTACAACAGACATCTTAACAATACAATAAAAAGGTATGATATTTGAACTCTCACATACTTTACTACAATAGACATCTTAACAATACGATAAAAGGTATGATATTTGAACTCTCACATACTTTACTACAACAGACATCTTAACAATACAATAAAAGGTATGATATCTGAACTCTAACATACTTTACTACAACAGACATCTTAACAATACAATAAAAAGGTATGATATTTGAACTCTCACATACTTTACTACAATAGACATCTTAACAATACAATAAAAGGTATGATATTTGAACTCTCACATACTTTACTACAATAGACATCTTAACAATACAATAAAAGGTATGATATCTGAACTCTCACATACTTTACTACAATAGACATCTTAACAATACAATAAAAGGTATGATATCTGAACTCCAACATACTTTACTACAATAGACATCTTAGCAATACAATAAAAGGTATGATATCTGAACTCTAACATACTTTACTACAATAGACATCTTAACAATACAATAAAAGGTATGATATCTGAACTCTAACATACTTTACTACAATAGACATCTTAACAATACAATAAAAGGTATGATATCTGAACTCTAACATACTTTACTACAATAGACATCTTAGCAATACAATAAAAGGTATGATATCTGAACTCTCACATACTTTACTACAACAGACATCTTAACAATACAATAAAAGGTATGATATCTGAACTCTCACATACTTTACTAACAAAAGACATCTTAACAATACAATAAAAGGTATGATATCTGAACTCTAACATACTTTACTACAGTAGACATCTTAACAATACAATAAAGGTATGATATCTGAACTCTCACATACTTTACTACAATAGACATCTTAACAATACAATAAAGGTATGATATCTGAACTCTAACATACTTTACTACAATAGACATCTTAACAATACAATAAAAGGTATGATATCTGAACTCTAACATACTTTACTACAATAGACATCTTAACAATACAATAAAAGGTATGATATCTGAACTCTAACATACTTTACTACAGTAGACATCTTAACAATACAATAAAAGGTATGATATCTGAACTCTCACATACTTTACTACAATAGACATCTTAACAATACAATAAAAGGTATGATATCTGAACTCTAACATACTTTACTACAATAGACATCTTAACAATACAATAAAAGGTATGATATCTGAACTCTAACATACTTTACTACAATAGACATCTTAACAATACAATAAAGGTATGATATCTGAACTCTAACATACTTTACTACAATAGACATCTTAACAATACAATAAAAGGTATGATATCTGAACTCTAACATACTTTACTACAATAGACATCTTAACAATACAATAAAAGGTATGATATCTGAACTGTCACATACTTTACTACAACAGACATCTTAACAATACAATAAAAGGTATGATATCTGAACTGTCACATACCTTTTGTTGCACAGTAGACTGCACCGCTCCCCCAGCTTTTCTGGTGTTAACTGTCTGATTTGCTGGAGTTACATCTCGGATTAAGTCAGGATGATCAAAGGTCTTTCCATCTCGGTTTTCTGGTACAACCATACTCTAAAGTGACATGAGAAATTAAACTCAGAACAATGTGAAACATCACAAATCAACCTTTTGAAGCATTTCATACATAAATAAAGTAACAAATTCCAACTGCAAAAGTAAAATTATTACAATCTTTCTACTTGAGTTAAGTCTATTTGATTAATGTTCATACTGTAATAGTGGCAAACGTAATACAGTGCAAAAAAGGCAGTGAGTTACCTACAATGTAATAATACAAACAGTAAAAAATTAGTTTTAACTTGTATAACCTTAGATACTGCTGTACAGTTAATCTTGTAAGGGCACTAAATACCTGTAGGTACAAGAACACAAACACATCCAGATATACATGACAGAAATTGTGTATAAAATGGACAAGAATACTACATATTTAGTTTTGACCATAAACTCTACATATAGTTCAAGTTTCTTACTGCTCTTTCTTTGATTAGGTATTCAAAAGCTTCCTTTTCTTTCCTCAGAGTTGTGAGGTATCTCTGTTCTTCAGCAGAATCTTTATACATTAAAAAATATACATGCAGAGACAGTTGTGGTCTCGTGGCTTGAAACACCTACAAAAATTTAGGGTCAGTTTATATCTCGAGAAAGGTTATTTCACAAAAGATTATGTTGTAAGTGGGCAAATGAATAATGAAGAGAAAAATAAAACATTATTTGTAATGTAAGTGTTAGAGATTTTCTCTTTTATAGTTGCTTGAGATGATAAGAAATGATTACCCTGCTGATACACACAACCAGTTTCCAAGTAGTGAGTGAAAATAAGCAATGTTGTTAGTAGTGAGTATACCCAACACATGAAGCAATGCATTACAGTCGTTAGTGGCGAGTATACCCAACACATGAAGCAATGCATTACAGTCGTTAGTGGCGAGTATACCCAACACATGAAGCAATGCATTACAGTCGTTAGTAGTGAGTATACCCAACACATGAAGCAATGCATTACAGTCGTTAGTAGTAAGTATACCCAACACATGAAGCAATGCATTACAGTCGTTAGTAGTAAGTATACCCAACACATGAAGCAATGCATTACAGTCGTTAGTAGTAAGTATACCCAACACATGAAGCAATGCATTACAGTTGTTAGTTTTGAGTATACCCAACACATGAAGCAATGCATTACAGTTGTTAGTAGTGAGTATACCCAACACATGAAGCAATGCATTACAGTTGTTAGTAGTGAGTATACCCAACACATGAAGCAATGCATTACAGTCGTTAGTAGTAAGTATACCCAACACATGAAGCAATGCATTACAGTCGTTAGTGGCGAGTATACCCAACACATGAAGCAATGCATTACAGTCGTTAGTAGTAAGTACACCCAACACATGAAGCAATGCATTACAGTTGTTAGTGGCGAGTATACCCAACACATGAAGCAATGCATTACAGTTGTTAGTTTTGAGTATACCCAACACATGAAGCAATGCATTACAGTCGTTAGTAGTGAGTATACCCAACACATGAAGCAATGCATTACAGTTGTTAGTAGTGAGTATACCCAACACATGAAGCAATGCATTACAGTCGTTAGTAGTGAGTATACCCAACACATGAAGCAATGCATTACAGTCGTTAGTAGTGAGTATACCCAACACATGAAGCAATGCATTACAGTTGTTAGTAGTGAGTATACCCAACACATGAAGCAATGCATTACAGTTGTTAGTAGTGAGTATACCCAACACATGAAGCAATGCATTACAGTCGTTAGTATACCCAACACATGAAGCAATGCATTACAGTCGTTAGTAGTGAGTATACCTAAAACATGAAGCAATGCATTAGAGTCGTTAGTAGTGAGTATACCCAACACATAAAGCAATGCATTACAGTCGTTAGTAGTGAGTATACCTAACACATGAAGCAATGCATTACAGTCGTTAGTAGTGAGTATACCTAACACATGAAGCAACGCATTACAGTTGTTAGTAGTGAGTATACCCAACACATGAAGCAATGCATTACAATATGTTTAAATAGAAACATGTTTACTTAGCTATACTGCCTGCTACACTAATGTTTAGTTTTGTCAAAGCTTAAGATTAACTGTTAACAGTTTTAAAGGTTTGTCACAAACCTCATACAATTAAACTGAGTTTCCTATTTTGCTGCTGCTAAACTAACAACAATAGTTTTCATTTATCACAGTATGAAAAAGAATATTTCTTTTTTATTATTATTACTTGTAACCCTAAAGACACAATTATTCATTTATCAAGGTTATTTTCCTATCTTCTTATGCTTATAATGCTCAGTTCTATGTCTGGTTCATTTTCTGTGTTAAGTGACAGGATCAGGTTGGAGCTCAGTATACAACCTGGAGAACAAAGTTTCCTCTTTTCTAGGCCAGTGTGTATGAAGAATCCTTACAAGATATGTGGTCATATGCAGCCATTATAATTGTTTATAATAATGTTAAGTTTTTATTATTTGTTCTTTTCTTTGTTAAACAGAGGGTTAATTATGTTAAAATGACTTTGGGCCTTCACTGTATCATTACAGTATACATTCATCTGTCCTCTATCTGACAACCAGACATCTTGATAATAGCTCTACAGCATAGTTTCCATTGAGAAAAAAAGTTCTATTTAAAGGCTGTTATGTCTAAAACTCACCACTCAGTAAACAGAGACTTTGAGAAAAAAACAACAAGGACAACATGTCAGTGAACAGAGACTATGAGAAGAAAAGCAAGGAACACCAACACCCCCACCCATACAGAAAAATATTATTTATTTCATTTTGAAATATGAATATTTACTTCCATGATTCAACTATTTCAGTGTTTTCTTTACTGTCGCATTTAAAATCATTACTCATTCTAAGGAAACAGAAATGAAACAGATCCTTGCCCAAGTGGAAATAAGTAAAAAATATTTCCACAGAAGTAAATACAAATCCTACTCCATAATCATCTAAGATAGCTAAGAACTGCACTTCAAAATCATGTCAGCTAAAATTAGCTGTAAATCTAAGTAGCCTAAAAGCTTTTTTCATATTAAACAGTAAAGAAGCGTTAAACTAAACAAAGAGTATTCATGAACCCTACTTCAAGCTGTCTCACCACCTCCATGTCAGCATCATACATTACAATGTATTTTGGGCAATGTTCTGTTAATAATCTCTGCAGATCCATTGTCTCCTTTCCTCCATGGACAGCATGAATTAATGTGGCTTGGACTAATGAAGTCTCATTTGGTGTATTCCGCACAGTGGAATCAGCCGTCTCATTATCATCATCAACCTGTTCAAATAACAAGTTAAATCTCAAGAATTATACATCTATTGAAGGTTTTCATTAGCATATGAAACAAGTACAAACTACATTTATGAAACATCTGTGCTCCTAGTTACATTACACAGTATTTTGAAGTCTCCCCAAATCTGACTGATCTTTGGCCCATACTTCAAGCAGTATCTATTGTGTAAGATTGGTTAAAATACATTTATTCTGGAGAATATTTTCTTTGTACCAGTGATTTTGATCTTTGACCCAAAAATTAATCAGGACTTGAACAAGTTTGGTCAAAATCCATCCATCCAATCCTGGGAGAGACAGGGAAGAGTCAAAATTATAATTAACCAACAATGAAATTTGTCAGTTACCATGCTCTGTATATCTCACAATAAAAATATTTTAAGTACAAGATATCCTGTTATAACACAGACTGGACAAGAAAAGCAAGGATAACACATTTGTCCCAGTTAGTGTATTCTACATGGTGAAATCAACCGTCCCATTATCATCATCAATCTGTTCAAATAACAAGTTAAATCTCAAGAATTATACTTCTATTGAATGTTTTCATTAGTGGGAACATAATTATAAAACAGGAATGCATTATAATTAACCAACAATCAAATATATCAATTACTCTCTCAACGTTTTTCCTTCAAAGAATTATCACATTCTACTTACTTGTTTATAATTTTTAATTCTAAATTATTATCCTACTTTCATTAAAAAATTTTTTTCAAAGTATTTATTTAATCTAAATTATGAAAGGAACTATTTATGTAATTATGTTGTATTAGTAGCACCAGTCTATGACAACCATTAACAGTTATCAAAATTAAGGACTTTCAAACCATCTAACTTCATTTCTATTAAACCTATCATGAAAAATGTTTCCCATTGAGTTTCATATGAAATAAAATAAATTGTGAATCCTGCAAGTTAAGTTCTGGTTGACAAAAAACGTTTATGTTAACAAAATAATCACAAACTACTGTTAGATTATAATCCTACGGTCAATACACACTAGCAAGTTGTAAAGATGACATTCTTACTAACCTTAGAATCAACATGATCATGTTGTGATGCAGCTACGATCTTTCCTTTCTTTTTACGAGATTTGTTCTTCTTGCTGTTTTCTTTTAATCGATCTGATTTTATAATGTCATCTTGTGTTCCATCCTTCATATCGGGATTCAATAGCTGATTATACAAGGTGGTCAACAAAATTTCTGGTCCATTACATAGGAGCTGGTACAAGAAGACATCATTTAAATCAAAACCCACAAACTAGAATATTCAATACTGAAGCATCCTGATTTTGTGAATTTAAAAAAAAATGTCATATTTCTGAATTATCAACTCTAACAAATAACTACATCTTGCACCTCGAATTATCTCAATACTTCTCCACACAAAGAGAGTTTGACTGATTTAAATTAACCACAAAGCTACACTATAGGCTATCTGTGTTCTGCCCACCACAGATATCAAAACCTCTAATTATCTCAATACTTCTCCACACAAAGAGAGTTTGACTGATTAAATTAACCACAAAGCTACACTATAGGCTATCTGTGTTCTGCCCACCACAGATATCAAAACCTCTAATTATCTGAATACTTCTCCACACAAAGAGAGTTTGACTGATTAAATTAGCCACAAAGCTACACTATAAGCTATCTGTGTTCTGCCCACCATAGATATCAAAACTTGGTTTTTATCAGTGTGTACTCACAGACATACTGTTGTGCTACTTGGAGGGAGGAAAGCCATGTAAAAGAGAGGATAAATAAATTTTTTTTTCTGATTTTTCTAAGTCCTATATTATATTTTTCAAATTTAAATATACTTTGCCACTGAAGTTTCTCAGACCAATATAACACACATGTAATACATGTACATGTTTTAAATCTTTGTATACATGAGACTTTAATGTAACCAAAATATTTTTTTCTTAGGTTTCAAAAACATTTACAACTGATGCTTTGGTTCTCACTTTGATTATTTTGTATAAAATATCTGCAACTTACGTCTTTAACCTGAACACAAGTTCTTTCATCTTCAACAACAATTAACACAGGGGCAGCATCTGGCAAAGATTTGACATCTTCCAGGACTTCAGTCAAAACTCCGATCAGAGCTTCCCATTTTGGACTAACCTCTGGCTTTACTGATGAAACATGCAAAAGTTCAGTAATATAACTTAGTTAACCATGAAAAACATTACTGTATTGTACACAAATTTTAATGAACTTCAAAAGAAAAAAAAAAAGATTGAAAAGTTAATTATTATTTTTCAGTAAAACAAAAAGTGATGACTTAGTAGGTGCACTGTACAATATAGGTGCAGATGTTGATGTCACATAGTGTTTTCTCCCAAAGAAAAATGATCAAACATTTGAATGTCATAGAAGTTTGGGATCTTATTTCTAGAAATTCATTGTACCTTTTGTGTTTGATCCAATGAACTAATTCTTTAATAAAACAAAGATTCTTACCAAAAACTTTCACTCCACTAGCAGTTTTAGCTATCTTTTTTTTATTTTCAGACCCAAACACTCGTGCACGAGCTTGCTACAAAGATAAAACAAATAACATAGTATTTTATAAGACTAAACTTTAATTTGAATATTATGTTCACCATTTCAACCTAATAACAATTTTATCTTTGCTACAAAGATAAAACAAATAACATAGTATTTTATAATACTAAACTTTAATTTAAATATTACGTTCACCATTTCAACAATGCATGCAATTTGAGAATTTGTGGAACTCATTTATACTTAACACTGAAAGAAATATTTAATTCTTAAGTTATGTTACAAGTCTCAACCACTGGTTTATAAGAACAAAAATATTTAATGTCCACTTTTTAAGTTACAATTGTTTCCTTCTGTTTTCCAAACAAGAATCTAGGGGTAAAAAAAACAGTACTTACTAAAAACATACTTTCAGCTGCATCCAAAAATAACCAATCAGATATCAGGAAATTATTGGTTACACTGTCTCTGAAAATGACAAAAAAAAACACCATTAATTGTTACAGTAACAGAAATATAAAAAACTAATAAAAATACAACTCACAATATCATAAATATAAAAAAACTAATAAAAATACCACAACTCACAATATCATAAATATAAAAAACTAATAAAATACACCATAATCACAAAATCATAAATATAAAATAATAAAATACACCACACTCACAATATCATAAATATAAAAAACTAATAAAATACACCATAATCACAATATCATAAATATAAAATAATAAAATACACCACACTCACAATATCATAAATATAAAAAACTAATAAAATACACCATAATCACAATATCATAAATATAAAATAATAAAATACCACAACTCACAATATCATAAATATAAAAAACTAATAAAATACACCATAATCACAGTATCATAAATATAAAATAATAAAATACCACAACTCACAATATCATAAATATAAAAAACTAATAAAATACACCATAATCACAATATCATAAATATAAAATAATAAAATACCACAACTCACAATATCATAAATATAAAAAACTAATAAAATACACCATAATCACAGTATCATAAATATAAAATAATAAAATACCACAACTCACAATATCATAAATATAAAAACTAATAAAATACACCATAATCACAATATCATAAATATAAAATAATAAAATACCACAACTCACAATATCATAAATAAAAAAAACTAATAAAATACACCATAATCACAGTACCATAAATATAAAATAATAAAATACCACAACTCACAATATCATAAATATAAAAAACTAATAAAATACACCATAATCACAGTATCATAAATATAAAAAACTAATAAAATACACCATAATCACAGTATCATAAATATAAAATAATAAAATACCACAACTCACAATATCATAACTATAAAAAACTAATAAAATACACCATAATCACAATATCAAAAATATAAAATAATAAAATACCACAACTCACAATATCATAAATATAAAAAAACTAATAAAATACACCATAATCACAATATCATAAATATAAAATAATAAAATACACCATAATCACAGTATCATAAATATAAAATAATAAAATACCACAACTCACAATATCATAACTATAAAAAAACTAATAAAATACACCATAATCACAATATCAGAAATATAAAATAATAAAATAAACTATACTCACAGTATCAAAAATATAAAATAATAAAATAAACCATACTCACAGTATCAAAAATATAAAATAATAAAATACACCATACTCACAATATCAGAAATATAAAATAATAAAATAACCTATACTCACAGTATCAAAAATATAAAATAATAAAATACACCATACTCAAAATATCAGAAATATAAAATAATAAAATAAACTATACTCACAGTATCAAAAATATAAAATAATAAAATACACCATACTCACAATATCAGAAATATAAAATAATAAAATACACCATAATCACAATATCAGAAATATAAACTAATAAAATACACCATACTCACAATATCAGAAGTATAAAATAATAAAATACACCATAATCACAACATCAGAAATATAAAATAATAAAATACACCATAATCACCATGTCATAAATATAAAATAATAAAATACACCATACTCACAACATCAGAAATATAAACTAATAAAATACACCATAATCACAATATCAGAAATATAAAATAATAAAATACACCATAATCACAATATCAGAAATATAAAATAATAAAATACACCATAATTACCATGTCATAAATATAAACTAACAATACTTTCAATAAGTCTGGGACAAACTTATTGTTTTACTTAAATAATTATTGAATTTCATTTCAAATATCTATTTGGAAAATAAATATACACAAATATATGAAGCTGTCAAAATGTTCATTTATCTTATCAACACAAGTAGCTCATGATAGAAGTAGATTCACCTAACTATACTCCTAAACCCAGAGTTGAAATAAGTCCTTACTCTTGTTAAGTACAAGTTAAGCTTATGACAAATAATTTTTAATTTTATTTTTGCTCTATAAAAACGTTTTTTTTTGCTTTATAATTTCACATGAAGACTCAAGATTTACATACAATAATATAGACAAAAGTTTATCTTAATAATTCTAAAGAAGCTGTAATTTTTAACTAGTTTTTTGTGCCATCTTTATTAGCCATTAGTGAAAAATAAGTACTTTATTAACAAATCAAAATAAATCAATTACTGAACTTCCAACATAACGACAGAAACTAGTTGTTTAGCAACATTCTTTCACCTAGTGTAACAAAGACTTGTATCAGTTTATCAGACATCTAACGTTCCTCCAACTAGTGTAACAAAGGTTTGTATCAGTTAATCAGAAATTTAACATTACTCCAACTAGTGAAACAAAGGTTTCTATTAGATTATCAGACATCTAATGTTCCTCCGAGTACTGTAAAAAAGGTTTGTATTAGTGTCTCAGACATCTAACGTTCCTCCAACTAGTGTAACAAAGGTTTGTATTAGTTTATCAGACATCTAACATTCCTCAAGCTAGTGTAACAAAGGTTTGTATTAGTTTATCAGACATCTAATGTTCCTCAAGCTAGTGTAACAAAGGTTTGTATCAGTTTATAAGACATCTAATGTTCCTCAAGCTAGTGTAACAAAGGTTTGTATCAGTTTATAAGACATCTAACATTCCTCAAGCTAGTGTAACAAATGTTTGTATCAGTTTATCAGACATCTAACGTTCCTCAAGCTAGTGTAACAAAGGTTTGTATCAGTTTATAAGACATCTAACGTTCCTCAAGCTAGTGTAACAAAGGTTTGTATCAGTTTATAAGACATCTAACGTTCCTCAAGCTAGTGTAACAAAGGTTTGTATCAGTTTATAAGACATCTAACGTTCCTCAAGCTAGTGTAACAAATGTTTGTATCAGTTTATAAGACATCTAACATTCCTCAAGATAGTATAACAAAGGTTTGTATTAGTTTATTAGATATCTAACATCCCTTCAACTTATGTACCATAGGTTTGTATTAGTTTATCAAACATTTAATATTCCATGTTCTTTTTGAGAAGTCTCAATGAAACTTAATAAAAACATGATTATAATATCTTCTGGAAATTTCTAAACATACAGAACACATTCTAGTAAAGACCTAATTTAATTATTAGGGAGTCGGCAGGTTTTAGTTGTCTCTGAAACACATAAAACTCACATTATAAAGCTTCCACTTCAGTCAAAATTTATTAATCAAACACCAGATGATTCAACAATTAACTACTATATTAACATATCTTTATGTAACCAAGACCAACATGAAACACACAACTATTAGCACCACTATTTTAACATATCTTTATGTAACCAAGACCAACATGAAACACACAATTATTGACACTACTATTTTAACATATCTTTAAGTAACCAAGACCAACATGAAACACACAATTATTGGCACTACTATTTTAACATATCTTTATGTAACCAAGACCAACATGAAACACACAATTATTGACACTACTATTTTAACAAATCTTCAAGTAACCAAGACCAACATGAAACACACAACTATTGGCACTACTATTTTAACATATCTTTAAGTAACCAAGACCAACATGAAACACACGACTATTGGTACTACTATTTTAACATATCTTTAAGTAACCAAGACCAACATGAAACACACAACTATTGGCACTACTATTTTAACATATCTTTAAGTAACCAAGACCAACATGAAACACACAACTATTGGTACTACTATTTAACATATCTTTAAGTAACCAAGACCAACATGAAACACACAACTATTGGTACTACTATTTAACATATCTTTAAGTAACCAAGACCAACATGAAACACACGACTATTGACACTATTTTAACATATCTTTAAGTAACCAAGACCAACATGAAACACACAATTATTGACACTACTATTTTAACATGTCTTTAAGTAACCAAGACCAACATGAAACACACGACTATTGACACTATTTTAACATATCTTTAAGTAACCAAGACCAACATGAAACACACAATTATTGACACTACTATTTTAACATGTCTTTAAGTAACCAAGACCAACATGAAACACACAACTATTGGCACTACTATTTTAACATATCTTTATGTAACTAAGACCAACATGAAACACACAATTATTGGCACTACTATTTTAACATGTCTTTAAGTAACCAAGACCAACATGAAACACACGACTATTGACATTACTATTTTAACATATCTTTACGTAACCAAGACCAACATGAAACACACGACTATTGACACTATTTTAACATATCTTTAAGTAACCAAGACCAACATGAAACACACAATTATTGACACTACTATTTTAACATGTCTTTAAGTAACCAAGACCATCATGAAACACACAATTATTGGCACTACTATTTTAACATGTCTTTAAGTAACCAAGACCAACATGAAACACACAATTATTGACACTACTATTTTAACATGTCTTTAAGTAACCAAGACCAACATGAAACACACAACTATTGGCACTACTATTTTAACATATCTTTATGTAACTAAGACCAACATGAAACACACGACTATTGACACTATTTTAACATATCTTTAAGTAACCAAGACCAACATGAAACACACAACTATTGACACTACTATTTTAACATGTCTTTAAGTAACTAAGACCAACATGAAACACACGACTATTGACACTACTATTTTAACATATCTTTAAGTAACCAAAATAAACATGAAACACACGAATATTGACACTACTAGTTTAACATGTCTTTAAGTAACCAAGACCAACATGAAACACACGACTATTGACACTACTATTTTAACATATCTTTAAGTAACCAAAATAAACATGAAACACACGAATATTGACACTACTAGTTTAACATATCTTTAAGTAACCAAGACCAACATGAAACACACAACTATTGGCACTACTAGTTTAACATATCTTTAAGTAACCAAGACCAACATGAAACACACAACTATTGACACTACTATTTTAACATATCTTTATGTAACTAAGACCAACATGAAACACACGAATATTGACACTACTATTTAACATATCTTTAAGTAACCAAGACCAACATAAAACACACAACTATTGGTACTACTATTTAACATATCTTTAAGTAACCAAGACCAACATGAAACACACAACTATTGGTACTACTATTTCACATATCTTTAAGTAACCAAGACCAACATGAAACACACAACTATTTGCACTACTATTTTAATATATCTTTATGTAACCAAGACCAACATGAAACACACAACTATTGGTACTACTATTTCACATATCTTTATGTAACCAAGACCAACATGAAACACATGACTATTGACACTACTATTTTAACATGTCTTTATGTAACCAAGACCAACATGAAACACACGACCATTGTCATCACTCGTCTTTAATTTTCACATTACTCCATTACCAATAATCACAATGACTTCTGTTTACCTGATGGACTTCAGAAGGCTGTAAAATGTTATGCAGTCGTACTGGGTCAAGTAGCTGGAAACGAGAAAAAGTAACAAGTAAATGTTAAGGATAGTTGATGGTTCATGATGATTAAACTGTGCAACATAACAACTGACTGGAAGATTAAACTGTGCTACATAACTGACTGGAAGATTAAACTGTGCTACATAACAACTGACTGGAAGATTAAACTGTGCTACATAAAACAGATTGGAAGATTAAACTGTGCAACATAACAACAGATTGAAAGATTAAACTGTGCTACACAACAACTGACTGGAAGATTAAACTGTGCTACATAACAACCGATTGGAAGATTAAACTGTATTACATAACAACTGACTGAAAGATTAAACTGTGTTACATAACAAGTGACTGAAAGATTAAACTGTGTTACATAACAACTGACTGGAAGATTAAACTGTATTACATAACAACTGACTGAAAGATTAAACTGTGTTACATAACAAGTGACTGAAAGATTAAACTGTGCAACATAACAACAGATTGAAAGATTAAACTGTGTTACATAACAAGTGACTGAAAGATTAAACTGTGCTACATAACAAGTGACTGAAAGATTAAACTGTGTTACATAACAAGTGACTGAAAGATTAAACTGTATTACATAACAACTGACTGAAAGATTAAACTGTGTTACATAACAAGTGACTGAAAGATTAAACTGTGCAACATAACAACAGATTGAAAGATTAAACTGTGTTACATAACAAGTGACTGAAAGATTAAACTGTGCTACATAACAACTGACTGAAAGATTAAACTGTGCTACATAACAACCGATTGGAAGATTAAACTGTGCTACATAACTGACTGGAAGATTAAACTGTGCTACATAACAACTGACTGGAAGATTAAACTGTGCTACATAAAACAGATTGGAAGATTAAACTGTGCAACATAACAACAGATTGAAAGATTAAACTGTGCTACACAACAACTGACTGGAAGATTAAACTGTGCTACATAACAACCGATTGGAAGATTAAACTGTATTACATAACAACTGACTGAAAGATTAAACTGTGTTACATAACAAGTGACTGAAAGATTAAACTGTGTTACATAACAACTGACTGGAAGATTAAACTGTGCTACATAACTGACTGGAAGATTAAACTGTGCTACATAACAACTGACTGGACAATTAAACTGTGCTACATAACAACTGACTGAAAGATTAAACTGTGCTACATAACAACCGATTGGAAGATTAAAATGTGTTACATAACTGCTAGAAGATTAAACTGTGCTACATAACAAGTGACTGAAAGATTAAACTGTGCTACATAAAACAGATTGGAAGATTAAACTGTGCTACATAAAACAGATTGGAAGATTAAACTGTGCAACATAACAACAGATTGAAAGATTAAACTGTGCTACACAACAACTGACTGGAAGATTAAACTGTGCTACACAACAACTGACTGGAAGATTAAACTGTGCTACATAACAACCGATTGGAAGATTAAACTGTATTACATAACAACCGATTGGAAGATTAAACTGTATTACATAACAACTGACTGAAAGATTAAACTGTGTTACATAACAAGTGACTGAAAGATTAAACTGTGCTACATAAAACAGATTGGAAGATTAAACTGTGCAACATAACAACAGATTGAAAGATTAAACTGTGCTACACAACAACTGACTGGAAGATTAAACTGTGCTACATAACAACCGATTGGAAGATTAAACTGTATTACATAACAACTGACTGAAAGATTAAACTGTGTTACATAACAAGTGACTGAAAGATTAAACTGTGTTACATAACAACTGACTGGAAGATTAAACTGTGCTACATAACTGACTGGAAGATTAAACTGTGCTACATAACAACTGACTGGACGATTAAACTGTGCTACATAACAACTGACTGAAAGATTAAACTGTGCTACATAAAACAGATTGGAAGATTAAACTGTGTTACATAACAAGTGACTGAAAGATTAAACTGTGCTACATAAAACAGATTGGAAGATTAAACTGTGCAACATAACAACAGATTGAAAGATTAAACTGTGCTACACAACAACTGACTGGAAGATTAAACTGTGCTACATAACAACCGATTGGAAGATTAAACTGTATTACATAACAACTGACTGAAAGATTAAACTGTGTTACATAACAAGTGACTGAAAGATTAAACTGTGTTACATAACAACTGACTGGAAGATTAAACTATGCTACATAACTGACTGGAAGATTAAACTGTGCTACACAACAACTGACTGGAAGATTAAACTGTGCTACATAACAACCGATTGGAAGATTAAACTGTATTACATAACAACTGACTGAAAGATTAAACTGTGTTACATAACAAGTGACTGAAAGATTAAACTGTGTTACATAACAACTGACTGGAAGATTAAACTATGCTACATAACTGACTGGAAGATTAAACTGTGCTACATAACAACTGACTGGACGATTAAACTGTGCTACATAACAACTGACTGAAAGATTAAACTGTGCTACATAACAACCGATTGGAAGATTAAAATGTGTTACATAACTGCTAGAAGATTAAACTGTGTTACATAACAAGTGACTGAAAGATTAAACTGTGTTACATAACAAGTGACTGAAAGATTAAACTGTGTTACATAACAACTGACTGGAAGATTAAACTGTGCTACATAACTGACTGGAAGATTAAACTGTGCTACATAACAACTGACTGGACGATTAAACTGTGCTACATAACAAGTGACTGAAAGATTAAACTGTGTTACATAACAACTGACTGAAAGATTAAACTGTGTTACATAACAACTGACTGGACGATTAAACTGTGTTACATAACAAGTGACTGAAAGATTAAACTGTGTTACATAACAACTGACTGAAAGATTAAACTGTGTTATATAACAACTGACTGGACGATTAAACTGTGTTACATAACAAGTGACTGAAAGATTAAACTGTGTTACATAACAACTGACTGGAAGATTAAACTGTGCTACATAACTGACTGGAAGATTAAACTGTGTTACATAACAACTGACTGGACGATTAAACTGTGTTACATAACAAGTGACTGAAAGATTAAACTGTGTTACATAACAACTGACTGAAAGATTAAACTGTGTTACATAACAACTGACTGGACGATTAAACTGTGTTACATAACAAGTGACTGAAAGATTAAACTGTGTTACATAACAACTGACTGGAAGATTAAACTGTGTTACATAACAACTGACTGGACGATTAAACTGTGCTACATAACTGCTAGAAGATTAAACTGTGCTACATAACAACTGACTGAAAGATTAAACTGTGTTACATAACAACTGACTGAAAGATTAAACTGTGTTACATAACAACTGACTGGACGATTAAACTGTGTTACATAACAAGTGACTGAAAGATTAAACTGTGTTACATAACAACTGACTGGAAGATTAAACTGTGTTACATAACAACTGACTGGACGATTAAACTGTGCTACATAACTGCTAGAAGATTAAACTGTGCTACATAACAACTGACTGGACGATTAAACTGTGTTACATAACAACTGACTGAAAGATTAAACTGTGTTACATAACAACTGACTGGACGATTAAACTGTGCTACATAACAACTGACTGGACGATTAAACTGTGCTACATAACTGCTAGAAGATTAAACTGTGCTACATAACAACTGACTGGACGATTAAACTGTGTTACATAACAAGTGACTGAAAGATTAAACTGTGTTACATAACAACTGACTGGAAGATTAAACTGTGCTACATAACTGACTGGAAGATTAAACTGTGCTACATAACAACTGACTGGACGATTAAACTGTGCTACATAACTGCTAGAAGATTAAACTGTGTTACATAACAACTGACTGGACGATTAAACTGTGTTACATAACAAGTGACTGAAAGATTAAACTGTGTTACATAACAACTGACTGAAAGATTAAACTGTGTTACATAACAACTGACTGGACGATTAAACTGTGTTACATAACAAGTGACTGAAAGATTAAACTGTGTTACATAACAACTGACTGGAAGATTAAACTGTGCTACATAACAACTGACTGGACGATTAAACTGTGCTACATAACTGCTAGAAGATTAAACTGTGCTACATAACAACTGACTGGACGATTAAACTGTGCTACATAACAACTGACTGGACGATTAAACTGTGCTACATAACTGCTAGAAGATTAAACTGTGCTACATAACAACTGACTGAAAGATTAAACTGTGCTACATAACAACTGACTGGAAGATTAAACTGTGCTACATAACAACTGACTGAAAGATTAAACTGTGCTACATAACAACTGACTGAAAGATTAAACTGTGCTACATAACAACCGATTGGAAGATTAAACTGTATTACATAACAACTGACTGGAAGATTAAACTGTGCTACATAACAACTGTTTGGAAGATTAATCTGTGCTACATAACAAATGTTTGGAAGATTAACTGACAAAGTTTCTTACCATCTCTAAATGAACCCAGAAAAGAACATTTCACCCAATCTTAAAACATAGTTTCATGTTTGAATGAAACTACTTGTATGAATTAATGTCATAAGGAAACAATTAAAAAAATGCAAAAAAATGAACAAACATTACATGAAGTATTATGTGAAGTTTGTTCCTGGTGCTATAGTATTGATATATGTACAAACATTACATGAAGTATCATGTGAAGTTTGTTCCTGGTGCTATAGTACTGATATATGTACAAGCATTACATGAAGTATTATGTGAAGTTTGTTCCTGGTGCTATAGTATTGATATATGTACAAACATTACATAAAGTATTATGTGAAGTTTGTTCCTGGTGCTATAGTACTGATATATGTACAAACATTACATGAAGTATTATGTGAAGTTTGTTCCTGGTGCTATAGTACTGATATATGTACAAACATTACATGAAGTATCATGTGAAGTTTGTTCCTGGTGCTATAGTACTGATATATGTACAAGCATTACATGAAGTATTATGTGAAGTTTGTTCCTGGTGCTATAGTATTGATATATGTACAAACATTACATAAAGTATTATGTGAAGTTTGTTCCTGGTGCTATAGTACTGATATATGTACAAACATTACATGAAGTATTATGTGAAGTTTGTTCCTGGTGCTATAGTATTGATATATGTACAAACATTACATGAAGTATTATGTGAAGTTTGTTCCTGGTGCTATAGCATTGATATATGTACAAACATTACATGAAGTATTATGTGAAGTTTGTTCCTGGTGCTATAGTACTGATATATGTACAAACATTACATGAAGTATTACATGAAGTTTGTTCCTGGTGCTATAGTATTGATATATGTACAAACATTACATGAAGTATTATGTGAAGTTTGTTCCTGGTGCTATAGTATTGATATATGTTTAGTTATTTGTTAACTATAATCATACAGAATCAACAGTATTGATGTAAGTTTAGTTATTTGTTAACTATAATCATATAGAATCAATAGTATTGATGTAAGTTTAGTTATTTGTTAACTATAATACAGAATCAACAGTATTGATATATGTTTAGTTATTTGTTAACTATAATCATACAGAATCAACAGTATTAATGTTAGTTTAGTTATTTGTTAACTATAAACATACAGAATCAACAGTATTGATATAAGTTTAGTTATTTGTTAACTATAATCATACAGAATCAACAGTATTAATGTTAGTTTAGTTATTTGTTAACTATAATCATACAGAATCAACAGTATTAATGTAAGTTTAGTTATTTGTTAACTATAATCATACAGAATCAACAGTATTGATATAAGTTTAGTTATTTGTTAACTATAATCATACAGAATCAACAGTATTGATGTAAGTTTAGTTATTTGTTAACTATAATCGTACATAATCACTTCTTGGTTGATATATTCACATAAACCACGTTTTTATATCCAGTATCTTGAGTTTTACAAAGCAATACTTCAAATTTCAAGTCTGTTCTTCTTTAATATAAAATAATAAAATGTAAATTGAGATAAAGAATTATACAAATGAAACATTTTAAAGATTTTTGCCAGTAAAAATAGTTACATCAAAATTGTACGCAAGGTTTTCAAGTCAGCAACTAGCCGATGAGTTTTTGGACCAAGTTGGTTCCAGATAGGGTCAAGCTGAAACTTGATGATTTTATCATACGATTTGGAGACAAAGTTTTCAAGAGTCAGTTCGTCAGTGTCGAGCTACATCAAACCAACAATAAAGTAATACATTTTTATGTGTTTGATAATGCTTAAAGCTACTCAATGTATATGAACTAGCATTCCATAATTTTAAAGTGATACACAAGAGGGAAGGCAGCTAATGAACATCACTAGTTTACGGACAACTCTAAACAAAAAGTAGGATTTAACCATCATTTGTTTGTAAAACAACCAATGTAGTAACAAGTGAGGAACCATGGAACCTTGTATAATATATATATATAACTTGATGACCAGTAAGCCTCATTCAGTTCTATAATAATTACAGTTACCAAAATATAGATAATGATATATTGTGTAGAGAAAGTTTGTGATGAGACACACCACTTGATACATAAGAATTTAAAGTTGAAATTCAGTTTAGAAATTACACATTCTGATAATTATTCACTCATGAAAAACAGGCTTTATAACATTTTGATGAAGTTTTGAATATTAATACATGTAGTTATATATTACATCCTTTAGAAATTACACATTTTGATAATTATTCACTCATGAAAAACAGGCTTTATAACATTTTGATGAAGTTTTGAATATTAATACATGTAGTTATATATCACATCCTTTAGAAATTACACATTCTGATAATTATTCACTCATGAAAAACAGGCTTTATAACATTTTGATGAAGTTTTGAATATTAATACATGTAGTTATATATTACATCCTTTAGAAATTACACATTTTGATAATTATTCACTCATGAAAAACAGGCTTTATAACATTTTGATGAAGTTTTGAATATTAATACATGTAGTTATATATTACATCCTTTAGAAATTACACATTCTGATAATTATTCACTCATGAAAAACAGGCTTTATAACATTTTGATGAAGAGTTGAATATTAATACATGTAGTTATATATTACATCCTTTAGAAATTACACATTTTGATAATTATTCACTCATGAAAAACAGGCTTTATAACATTTTGATGAAGTTTTGAATATTAATACATGTAGTTATATATTACATCCTTTAGAAATTACACATTCTGATAATTATTCACTCATGAAAAATAGGCTTTATAACATTTTGATAAAGTTTTGAATATTAATACATGTAGTTATATATTACATCCTTTAGAAATTACACATTCTGATAATTATTCACTCATGAAAAACAGGCTTTATAACATTTTGATGAAGAGTTGAATATTAATACATGTAGTTATATATTACATCCTTTAGAAATTACACATTCTGATAATTATTCACTCATGAAAAACAGGCTTTATAACATTTTGATAAAGTTTTGAATATTAATACATGTAGTTATATATTACATCCTTTAGAAATTACACATTCTGATAATTATTCACTCATGAAAAACAGGCTTTATAACATTTTGATAAAGTTTTGAATATTAATACATGTAGTTATATATTACATCCTTTAGAAATTACACATTTTGATAATTATTCACTCATGAAAAACAGGCTTTATAACATTTTGATGAAGTTTTGAATATTAATACATGTAGTTATATATTACATCCTTTAGAAATTACACATTCTGATAATTATTCACTCATGAAAAATAGGCTTTATAACATTTTGATAAAGTTTTGAATATTAATACATGTAGTTATATATTACAACATCCTTTAGAAATTACACATTCTGATAATTATTCACTCATGAAAAACAGGCTTTATAACATTTTGATGAAGTTTTGAATATTAATACATGTAGTTATATATTACATCCTTTAGAAATTACACATTTTGATAATTATTCACTCATGAAAAACAGGCTTTATAACATTTTGATGAAGTTTTGAATATTAATACATGTAGTTATATATTACATCCTTTAGAAATTACACATTCTGATAATTATTCACTCATGAAAAACAGGCTTTATAACATTTTGATGAAGAGTTGAATATTAATACATGTAGTTATATATTACATCCTTTAGAAATTACACATTCTGATAATTATTCACTCATGAAAAACAGGCTTTATAACATTTTGATGAAGAGTTGAATATTAATACATGTAGTTATATATTACATCCTTTAGAAATTACACATTCTGATAATTATTCACTCATGAAAAACAGGCTTTATAACATTTTGATGAAGTTTTGAATATTAATACATGTAGTTATATATTACATCCTTTAGAAATTACACATTCTGATAATTATTCACTCATGAAAAACAGGCTTTATAACATTTTGATAAAGTTTTGAATATTAATACATGTAGTTATATATTACATTCTTAGAAATTACACATTCTGATAATTATTCACTCATGAAAAATAGGCTTTATAACATTTTGATAAAGTTTTGAATATTAATACATGTAGTTATATATTACATCCTTTAGAAATTACACATTCTGATAATTATTCACTCATGAAAAATAGGCTTTATAACATTTTGATGAAGTTTTGAATATTAATACATGTAGTTATATATTACATCCTTTAGAAATTACACATTCTGATAATTATTCACTCATGAAAAACAGGCTTTATAACATTTTGATAAAGTTTTGAATATTAATACATGTAGTTATATATTACATCCTTTAGAAATTACACATTCTGATAATTATTCACTCATGAAAAATAGGCTTTATAACATTTTGATAAAGTTTTGAATATTAATACATGTAGTTATATATTACATCCTTTAGAAATTACACATTCTGATAATTATTCACTCAGGAAAAACAGGCTTTATAACTTTTTGATAAAGTTTTGAATATTAATACATGTAGTTATATATTACATCCTTTAGAAATTACACATTCTGATAATTATTCACTCATGAAAAACAGGCTTTATAACATTTTGATAAAGTTTTGAATATTAATACATGTAGTTATATATTACATCCTTTAGAAATTACACATTCTGATAATTATTCACTCATGAAAACAGGCTTTATAACATTTTGATGAAGTTTTGAATATTAATACATGTAGTTATATATTACATTCTTAGAAATTACACATTCTGATAATTATTCACTCATGAAAAACAGGCTTTATAACATTTTGATGAAGTTTTGAATATTAATACATGTAGTTATATATTACATCCTTTAGAAATTACACATTCTGATAATTATTCACTCATGAAAAACAGGCTTTATAACATTTTGATAAAGTTTTGAATATTAATACATGTAGTTATATATTACATCCTTTAGAAATTACACATTCTGATAATTATTCACTCATGAAAAACAGGCTTTATAACATTTTGATAAAGTTTTGAATATTAATACATGTAGTTATATATTACAACATCCTTTAGAAATTACACATTCTGATAATTATTCACTCATGAAAAACAGGCTTTATAACATTTTGATGAAGTTTTGAATATTAATACATGTAGTTATATATTACATCCTGTTCTTTTTACAAAGTTCAGTTAATCATATTTTCCAAGCCAGGACAAGTTTGGGTGTATTTCCTCGTTAACTAGTTAAGGAAATTGTTAAATCTAACACTCCACTTCATTACTTAATATTAGCAGTAAAATACTGAGATCCCTTAATCACAGATAAAAAGTAGTTTACAGAATAAGTGTTTAAAAACTTCAAGTCACAAATCAACACAAAAAAATAACAAACTGCAACTGCTACCCATGCTTTCAGCCATTACAGACCTGAAAGATATTCTTACAAAATGTCAAATCATCTGCACCATCATACAACAAATATTACAAAAGACAAAGTAAATCAAACCATTAATTATTCATAAAGTAAAACAGCTGTTTTAAACAAACATTACTTCACACACACACACACACACACAAATCTAAAACTCATTGCTTGTTATTAATAAAGCTCATCACATTGTGTTATTGTTACATTAAGAAACCAGAAGCAAAATCTAAACAAATGTAAAGAACAAACCAGATACAAATGATTCTATTTAACACAGAGATATTACACTTTTTTATAAACACCTTTTAAATGACAGATATTCAAGCTAACTTTCTGATAAAGATTATGTGAAATTTCTTAAACAACAAGTTTAACCATCAGCCAATATTCACAAAGTCCACCTCAGTTCAACCATCAGCCAATATTCACAAAGTCCACCTCATTATATCCTTACGTTCACAATCCCCACAAATTAGAAAAGAACTCTCCTCCTTAATAAAATTCTATACTCAAATCCCATTTAGGGTGATATAAAAACCTTAACCCATAAATTAAACACTTATTTCAATACAGGGACAAACCACGTGAGCTACTGTGTTCCTGGCTCGTGTATATGACCGTAAAGTCATGTGCATTAGTAAAACAAAACATTACATGAAAACTAAAACTAGTATTTGAACACATAGGAGTTGTTGTTGTATATTTTTAAGCACAAAGAGCTCTCTGTGTTCTGTCCACCACAGGTATCAAAACTCAGTTTCTAGTAGTTCAAGTCCATCGACATACCACTGGGGGCACATTTACGACTACCTAACAAAAATAACCATCCACTACCTATACCTAGAAACATAAAGTCATAAGTTAACATTGCCCTATTCTTTACAGCTTACAAAATAACCATCCACTACCTATACCTAGAAACATAAAGTCATAAGTTAACATTGCCCTATTCTTTACAGCTTACAAAATAACCATCCACTACCTATACCTAGAAACATAAAGTCATAAGTTAACATTACCCTATTCTTTACAGCTTACAAAATAACCATCCACTACCTATACCTAGAAACATAAAGTCATAAGTTAACATTGCCCTATTCTTTACAGCTTACAAAATAACCATCCACTACCTATACCTAGAAACATAGTCATAAGTTAACATTGCCCTATTCTTTACAGCTTACAAAATAACCATCCTCTACCTATACCTAGAAACATAAAGTCATAAGTTAACATTGCCCTATTCTTTACAGCTTACAAAATAACCATCCACTACCTATACCTAGAAACATAAAGTCATAAGTTAACATTACCCTATTCTTTACAGCTTACAAAATAACCATCCACTACCTATACCTAGAAACATAAAGTCATAAGTTAACATTGCCCTATTCTTTACAGCTTATAAAATAACCATCCACTACCTATACCTAGAAACATAAAGTCATAAGTTAACATTGCCCTATTCTTTACAGCTTACAAAATAACCATCCACTACCTATACCTAGAAACATAGTCATAAGTTAACATTGCCCTATTCTTTACAGCTTACAAAATAACCATCCACTACCTATACCTAGAAACATAAAGTCATAAGTTAACATTGCCCTATTCTTTACAGCTTACAAAATAACCATCCACTACCTATACCTAGAAACATAAAGTCATAAGTTAACATTGCCCTATTCTTTACAGCTTACAAAATAACCATCCACTACCTATACCTAGAAACATAAAGTCATAAGTTAACATTACCCTATTCTTTACAGCTTACAAAATAACCATCCACTACCTATACCTAGAAACATAAAGTTATAAGTTAACATTGCCCTATTCTTTACAGCTTACAAAATAACCATCCACTACCTATACCTAGAAACATAAAGTCATAAGTTAACATTGCCCTATTCTTTACAGCTTACAAAATAACCATCCACTACCTATACCTAGAAACATAGTCATAAGTTAACATTGCCCTATTCTTTACAGCTTACAAAATAACCATCCTCTACCTATACCTAGAAACATAAAGTCATAAGTTAACACTGCCCTATTCTTTACAGCTTACAAAATAACCATCCACTACCTATACCTAGAAACATAAAGTCATAAGTTAACATTGCCCTATTCTTTACAGTTTATAAAATAACCATCCACTACCTATACCTAGAAACATAAAGTCATAAGTTAACATTACCCTATTCTTTACAGCTTACAAAATAACCATCCACTACCTATACCTAGAAACATAAAGTCATAAGTTAACATTGCCCTATTCTTTACAGCTTATAAAATAACCATCCACTACCTATACCTAGAAACATAAAGTCATAAGTTAACATTACCCTATTCTTTACAGCTTACAAAATAACCATCCACTACCTATACCTAGAAACATAAAGTCATAAGTTAACATTGCCCTATTCTTTACAGTTTATAAAATAACCATCCACTACCTATACCTAGAAACATAAAGTCATAAGTTAACATTGCCCTATTCTTTACAGCTTACAAAATAACCATCCACTACCTATACCTAGAAACATAAAGTCATAAGTTAACATTGCTCTATTCTTTACAGCTTACAAAATAACCATCCACTACCTATACCTAGAAACATAAAGTCAAAAGTTAACATTGCCCTATTCTTTACAGCTTACAAAATAACCATCCACTACCTATACCTAGAAACATAAAGTCATAAGTTAACATTGCCCTATTCTTTACAGCTTACAAAATAACCATCCACTACCTATACCTAGAAACATAAAGTCATAAGTTAACATTGCCCTATTCTTTACAGCTTATAAAATAACCATCCACTACCTATACCTAGAAACATAAAGTCATAAGTTAACATTACCCTATTCTTTACAGCTTACAAAATAACCATCCACTACCTATACCTAGAAACATAGTCATAAGTTAACATTGCCCTATTCTTTACAGCTTACAAAATAACCATCCACTACCTATACCTAGAAACATAAAGTCATAAGTTAACATTGCCCTATTCTTTACAGCTTACAAAATAACCATCCACTACCTATACCTAGAAACATAAAGTCATAAGTTAACATTGCCCTATTCTTTACAGCTTACAAAATAACCATCCACTACCTATACCTAGAAACATAAAGTCATAAGTTAACATTGCCCTATTCTTTACAGCTTACAAAATAACCATCCACTACCTATACCTAGAAACATAAAGTCATAAGTTAACATTGCCCTATTCTTTACAGCTTACAAAATAACCATCCACTACCTATACCTAGAAACATAAAGTCATAAGTTAACATTGCCCTATTCTTTACAGCTTACAAAATAACCATCCACTACCTATACCTAGAAACATAAAGTCATAAGTTAACATTGCCCTATTCTTTACAGCTTACAAAATAACCATCCACTACCTATACCTAGAAACATAGTCATAAGTTAACATTGCCCTATTCTTTACAGCTTACAAAATAACCATCCACTACCTATACCTAGAAACATAAAGTCATAAGTTAACATTGCCCTATTCTTTACAGCTTACAAAATAACCATCCACTACCTATACCTAGAAACATAAAGTCATAAGTTAACATTGCCCTATTCTTTACAGTTTATAAAATAACCATCCACTACCTATACCTAGAAACATAAAGTCATAAGTTAACATTGCCCTATTCTTTACAGCTTACAAAATAACCATCCACTACCTATACCTAGAAACATAAAGTCATAAGTTAACATTGCCCTATTCTTTACAGCTTACAAAATAACCATCCACTACCTATACCTAGAAACATAAAGTCATAAGTTAACATTGCCCTATTCTTTACAGCTTACAAAATAACCATCCACTACCTATACCTAGAAACATAAAGTCATAAGTTAACATTGCCCTATTCTTTACAGCTTACAAAATAACCATCCACTACCTATACCTAGAAACATAAAGTCATAAGTTAACATTGCCCTATTCTTTACAGCTTACAAAATAACCATCCACTACCTATACCTAGAAACATAAAGTCATAAGTTAACATTGCCCTATTCTTTACAGCTTACAAAATAACCATCCACTACCTATACCTAGAAACATAAAGTCATAAGTTAACATTGCCCTATTCTTTACAGCTTACAAAATAACCATCCACTACCTATACCTAGAAACATAAAGTCATAAGTTAACATTGCCCTATTCTTTACAGCTTACAAAATAACCATCCACTACCTATACCTAGAAACATAAAGTCATAAGTTAACATTGCCCTATTCTTTACAGCTTACAAAATAACCATCCACTACCTATACCTAGAAACATAAAGTCATAAGTTAACATTGCCCTATTCTTTACAGCTTACAAAATAACCATCCACTACCTATACCTAGAAACATAAAGTCATAAGTTAACATTGCCCTATTCTTTACAGCTTACAAAATAACCATCCACTACCTATACCTAGAAACATAAAGTCATAAGTTAACATTGCCCTATTCTTTACAGCTTACAAAATAACCATCCACTACCTATACCTAGAAACATAAAGTCATAAGTTAACATTGCCCTATTCTTTACAGCTTACAAAATAACCATCCACTACCTATACCTAGAAACATAAAGTCATAAGTTAACATTGCCCTATTCTTTACAGCTTACAAAATAACCATCCACTACCTATACCTAGAAACATAAAGTCATAAGTTAACATTGCCCTATTCTTTACAGCTTACAAAATAACCATCCACTACCTATACCTAGAAACATAAAGTCATAAGTTAACATTGCCCTATTCTTTACAGCTTACAAAATAACCATCCACTACCTATACCTAGAAACATAAAGTCACAAGTTAACATTGCTCTATTCTTTACAGCTTACAAAATAACCATCCACTACCTATACCTAGAAACATAAAGTCATAAGTTAACATTGCCCTATTCTTTACAGCTTACAAAATAACCATCCACTACCTATACCTAGAAACATAATGTCATAAGTTAACATTGCCCTATTCTTTACAGCTTACAAAATAACCATCCACTACCTATACCTAGAAACATAAAGTCATAAGTTAACATTGCCCTATTCTTTACAGCTTACAAAATAACCATCCACTACCTATACCTAGAAACATAAAGTCACAAGTTAACATTGCTCTATTCTTTACAGCTTACAAAATAACCATCCACTACCTATACCTAGAAACATAAAGTCATAAGTTAACATTGCCCTATTCTTTACAGCTTACAAAATAACCATCCACTACCTATACCTAGAAACATAAAGTCATAAGTTAACATTGCCCTATTCTTTACAGCTTACAAAATAACCATCCACTACCTATACCTAGAAACATAAAGTCACAAGTTAACATTGCCCTATTCTTTACAGCTTACAAAATAACCATCCACTACCTATACCTAGAAACATAAAGTCATAAGTTAACATTGCCCTATTCTTTACAGCTTACAAAATAACCATCCACTACCTATACCTAGAAACATAAAGTCACAAGTTAACATTGCTCTATTCTTTACAGCTGACAAAATAACCATCCACTACCTATATCTAGAAACATAAAGTCACAAGTTAACATTGCCCTATTCTTTACAGCTTACAAAATAACCATCCACTACCTATACCTAGAAACATAAAGTCATAAGTTAACATTGCTCTATTCTTTACAGCTTACAAAATAACCATCCACTACCTATACCTAGAAACATAAAGTCATAAGTTAACATTGCCCTATTCTTTACAGCTTACAAAATAACCATCCACTACCTATACCTAGAAACATAAAGTCATAAGTTAACATTGCCCTATTCTTTACAGCTTACAAAATAACCATCCACTACCTATACCTAGAAACATAAAGTCATAAGTTAACATTGCCCTATTCTTTACAGCTTACAAAATAACCATCCACTACCTATACCTAGAAACATAAAGTCATAAGTTAACATTGCCCTATTCTTTACAGCTTACAAAATAACCATCCACTACCTATACCTAGAAACATAAAGTCATAAGTTAACATTGCCCTATTCTTTACAGCTTACAAAATAACCATCCACTACCTATACCTAGAAACATAAAGTCATAAGTTAACATTGCCCTATTCTTTACAGCTTACAAAATAACCATCCACTACCTATACCTAGAAACATAAAGTCATAAGTTAACATTGCCCTATTCTTTACAGCTTACAAAATAACCATCCACTACCTATACCTAGAAACATAAAGTCATAAGTTAACATTGCCCTATTCTTTACAGCTTACAAAATAACCATCCACTACCTATACCTAGAAACATAAAGTCATAAGTTAACATTGCCCTATTCTTTACAGCTTACAAAATAACCATCCACTACCTATACCTAGAAACATAAAGTCATAAGTTAACATTGCCCTATTCTTTACAGCTTACAAAATAACCATCCACTACCTATACCTAGAAACATAAAGTCATAAGTTAACATTGCCCTATTCTTTACAGCTTACAAACTTCTTTATAACTAAAATTATTCAAAATTTACAAATTTAAATCTCAACTGTTCCACAACATATATCGAATCTTTTGTTTTATCGTTACAATTACCAATTTATTTAATAACTAAATAAGCTACTAATTAATAACATTATAGTTGTGGTTAATAAATATCTGTGTAACACTATATTCAGATTTAGGTGAAGATGGAATAAGTGTTATTCCAAAGTGTTCCAACCTCATATATAAAATGTATGTTTAGTCAACTATCTTCGTGTTTATAATTACTTTGTTTTTATACTGTTAAAAAAAACTGAGAAGAAAAAATCAAAATTTGGAGTGGCCAAATCAAAAGTATCGTTTCCAAATATTTAAATGTAAACAAAATCTTAAGTTCAAGTTGTTATTCTTTCTGGTGCCTAACTGCTTCTTGGACATGTGATTTTCCTTAATAAAAATTTAACAGAGAAATTTCTCTAACAAATACTTAAACACATTCCTTGAAAACTAAAACCAGCCCACCAATAAATAACTTCCTTGTATCTGTCACAAAAGGATTAGCTTTAACACATTTTAGACTGTGAAAATTCTTACTTCTTATTGTTATTATAGGAACCAGATTCCTTTAAATGCATAGCACTGTTTTCTTCTGTTACTTGTAGTCTGCTGATTTAACTTACTTACACCCTAAACTAAAGTGGCCAAAAACTTATACGAATCATTTTAATCAGTTTATAAAACACAATATTTTCAAAAATTCAAATAAAGAAAATGTAATGATACTAGGTTAAATAAGTTCTGTCAACTTGAGCACCTTTATATATAATTTTGTTTTTGTAACTGTGCTAAAATCATGCAATGAAACAAAGATTTTTATCACTGTGAAACAAGGCTAACCTTATTGTATTACATTTCATACACTTACAGTACAAAGAGTTGCTTGTAGTAGTTTCTGTACAAGATGAATGATACTACCACTGTGAGTTAAAATAATAACACATTCACACAGCCTACTTATACCATTAGTTTGTCTCTTTGATATGTCATGAAATACCTACTCTAATGGAACATGGTTAGAAACATCTCTTATCAGAAGAGAAATAAATTATTAATTAAAGAGCACTTCTATTTTGAATTACAGTGATTTCTAGTTTATCAACCTAAGATTCAACTAACTTTACAGTAAGAGAACAGAATAAACATATATACCATTAAACAATGGACCAACAACACAAGTACATACAACACTATACAATGGACCAACAACACAAGTACATACAATACTTTACAATGGCCCAACAACACAAGTACATATAACACTTTATAATGGACCAACAACACAAGTACATATAACACTTTATAATGGACCAACAACACAAGTACATATAACACTTTATAATGGACCAACAACACAAGTACATATAACACTTTATAATGGCCCAACAACACAAGTACATATAACACTTTATAATGGACCAACAACACAAGTACATATAACACTTTATAATGGACCAACAACACAAGTACATATAACACTTTATAATGGACCAACAACACAAGTACATATAACACTTTATAATGGACCAACAACACAAGTACATATAACACTTTATAATGGACCAACAACACAAGTACATATAACACTTTATAATGGACCAACAACACAAGTACACATATATAACACTTTATAATGGACCAACAACACAACTATATATAACAGTTTACAATGGCCCAACAACACAAGTACATATAACACTTTATAATGGCCCAACAACACAAGTACATATAACACTTTATAATGGACCAACAACACAAGTACATACAATACTTTACAATGGCCCAACAACACATGTACATACAATACTTTATAATGGACCAACAACACAAGTACATATAACACTTTATAATGGACCAACAACACAAGTACACATATATAACACTTTACAATGGACCAAAAACACAAGTACATACAACACTATACAATGGACTAACAACACAAGTACATACAATACTTTACAATGGACCAACAACACAAGTACATACAACACTATACAATGGACTAACAACACAAGTACATACAACACTATACAATGGACCAACAACACAAGTACATACAATACTTTACAATGGACCAACAATACAAGTACATATATATAACACTTTACAATGGACCAAAAACACAAGTACATACAACACTATACAATGGACTAACAACACAAGTACATACAATACTTTACAATGGACCAACAACACAAGTACATACAATACTTTACAATGGCCCAACAACACAAGTACACATATATAACACTTTACAATGGACCAACAACACAAGTACATACACTTTATAATGGACCAACAACACAAGTACATACACTTTATAATGGACCAACAACACAAGTAGATATAACACTTTATAATGGGCCAACAACACAAGTACATATAACACTATACAATGGCCCAACAACACAAGTACATATAACACTTTATAACGGACCAACAACACAAGTACACATATATAACACTTTACAATGGACCAAAAACACAAGCTACGAGTTACACAAATGTAACTATATAGTGAAAAGTTACAACTGTTTTAGTTACAGCTAATCTCAAAGTACATAAAAGACCAAAGCTTTGTTTTTTTATACTTTAAAATATTACTTTATGACTCTTTAAGTTCACACTATGATGAAGTTTTATATTGCACAGGTAAAACAGAACAGTGAATGAATGAATCAACAAAAAAATAAATAATAATTAACAGGAGAAATGGGACTTACTGTTGAATTAATGGGTAAAACAGGACTTACTGTTGAATTAATGGGTAAGACAGGACTTACTGTTGAATTAATGGGTAAAACAAAACTTACTGTTGAATTAATGGGTAAGACAGGACTTACTGTTGGATTAACTGGTAAAACAGGACTTACTGTTGGATTAACTGGTAAAACAGGACTTACTGTTGGATTCATCTTCTTAACTTCCTTCACACAAACATCCATCAACTCTAGAAGAGACATCTGTATGGCTTGCATTGAGGTTGTCATGGTTACTTGGATCTCTATGACAACAGGCTATAAAGATCAACACATGACGTACATAAATAATCCAGTAAAATACATACTGTGAAGAGACATAAATATAGAATCAAAATGCCATCCCAAGCAGGGGGGTGTCATATGAAATCAGACTACATAAAAAAAATGATTCAATGTTTACCTGCTAAAAGTAATCCGGTTATTAGGTTTAACATTTGTGTCTTCAATGGATATTTACCCATCTCCACAAACAAAAAATTGCATACAATACATCAGTAAGAAAATCATCAGATACACTTAAGTATGATGGAACTGTTTTACATACCTTTACTTGTTCGAGAGAACTGTTCACAACGACATGAAACCTGGGCCACAGATAAAGTTGACGAACAAAAAGGTTTCTCATAATTCTCTGGACATAACAGAAGCCTCGAGTGAATGCACATGGACTAGATGACAAAGCTTTAATGAAACCTTTCTATGAAGAATACAAAGCGTCGAGTGAATGCACACGGACTAGATGACAAAGCTTTAATGAAACCTTTCTATGAAGAATACAAAGGCTCTTTTAAAAATATCATTTGATTATTTAACTCAAAAATTGTTCAGAAACCTGAAATGATTATATCAAATGTTTCAAGCACATCATAATGTAAAACAAAGTAGTGCTGTATATTCTCTAACTAAATCACTGTTGGTTTCAGCTACAAATACACTTTTATAATATGACATTTTGACAGATAGAAAAAATTCATTTTCCAGAGTAAACAAATTCAGATTATGTTAGTTTTGCTTGATACTTTCAAATATGGTGTTGTGTTTCCTATCTACTTACACATAAAACTAAAACCAAAGAAGCTAACTTTCCATTTGATTATAACAATTCACAAGTGAGCCTAAAATACAGAAAACTGCATACATTTTAACCCTTCTAAAAAGTCAAGGCCAAAAAGTCATATAATTTAGCTATAAAGTTAAATAAAATGCAAATTACACATAGTTAATGTCTATGGCAATACAAAAACAAAGTGAAAAACATACAATATAAAACTATTGTAATATATATGAATACAAAATTTAATTTCTTGTGGTATTATAATATTCATGCTGAATTAACTCTTTGTTCTGAACAGCTGCACATTTCACATGATACAAGGTCAAGACGACAGTGAAGTTAATCTCAAAATGTGTTCTCAAGATGGCTGGGTATTAAAACTTTAATTAAAATAAAGTCACTTTGTTATTCTTGAAGGTGGTTATACTTGTTACTGTCCTTGGAAGATGTTACTTAATACGACCTTGTGTAAGAATGTCCACAGTACTGTACTTCAACAGTTGTTTAAATAATATTCAGAGGTTACTTTCCCACCAATGTGTAATGAGAATGACTAGCCACATAGTAGTGCAAATCATTCTGAATACATGTAATATTTATTTAAAAAAACCTAGGAAACCTTTGAATTAACAGTATATTCTAGAATAGCATTGAATATAGTTTTCTTTGACTTTAAACACCAATCATAAATAAAAATTTGTATTCAAACAAAAATGACTTTTGATTGCTGGTGCAGTCATTCTTAGTGATAAAGTTTTATTATTTAGTAAACAAAACCTTGTACTCAAGAATGACAACACCAGTTCCCAAAATATTGTACCTGTTTAAATAAATAGTAACCAAAACCTTGTACTCAAGAATGACAACACCAGTTCCCAAAATGTTGTACCTGTTTAAATAAATATTAACCAAAACCTTGTACTCAAGAATGACAACACCAGTTCCCAAAATGTTGTACCTGTTTAAATAAATATTAACCAATACCTTGTACTCAAGAATGACAACACCAGTTCCCAAAATGTTTTACCTGTTTAAATAAATAATAACCAAAACTTTGTACTCAAGAATGACAACACCAGTTCCCAAAATGTTGTACCTGTTTAA
Organism: Tachypleus tridentatus; assembly: GCF_004210375.1. Lineage (NCBI taxonomy): Eukaryota > Metazoa > Arthropoda > Merostomata > Xiphosura > Limulidae > Tachypleus > Tachypleus tridentatus. Next base: position 186,411,034 of record NC_134825.1, on the reverse strand, counting down.
ATAAATAGTAACCAAAACCTTGTACTCAAGAATGACAACACCAGTTCCCAAAATGTTGTACCTGTTTAAATAAATAGTAGCCAAAACCTTGTACTCAAGAATGACAACACCAGTTCCCAAAATGTTGTACCTGTTTAAATAAATAGTAACCAAAACCTTGTACTCAAGAATGACAACACCAGTTCCCAAAATGTTGTACCTGTTTAAATAAATAGTAACCAAAACCTTGTACTCAAGAATGACAACACCAGTTCCCAAAATGTTGTACCTATTTAAATAAATATAATTCTTTACTTTCAGAGCTGTAACTTATAAAAATAATTGTTGACGAGTCTAGTAGAACTTGCACATCAATAGTCAGTCCAACAAACCAGTAAAACCTCCTGTCCACCAAATAAATGCACACACTGTTTGTGTCTTTAGTGTTGATCAAAGAGAGTCCATTTTGTGTCCAATCTCATTACTTCAGTTTACATTAACTAAGTTAATGAGAAATTTGTTACTATTTCATAATCAGTGTCTTGAGTGAATCTACTGTTATCTAGTAAACCTATATGATAGCTCAAATAAACATTCATTTCACCAGAATATACTACAGAGTGGATACGTAGAATATGTTAGTGTCCTGACCAGGATTCAAACTGATTATTGCAACTGCAGCACAATATCCTAACCACCAGATGACCATGGTCCAGTTCATATAAATAAAACATTTCTCAACTTGTCTTATATCTATTGTCAATAATTAAAACAACAAAAAACATTCAGTATTGAAGACTTGTTTCTCTTTCAATACCAACATAAACATTTTCATTTCATTTTTACTTTAACTGTAGTTGAAACCACATTTATAAAAGTCAAAATTTATTAATATTAGCATCAAATCCAACTAAATATCAGTAAGATATTTGTCACTCACTTTGTTCTTTTGGCGATACAACCTAAGAATGAATGCTTCTTGACAAGTTTGCAAAATCCTGAACATAAAACATCTAGTTAAAAACAGCATTCTATATTTCATCTTGAAATCAAATTAGCTACAAACTTTGAAATATTTCAGACAATCTTATGAAAACAAAATAGTTAAGAATTGATATTAGATATATAATATGTGTAACATATCAAGTAATATGTACTAACTCTTTATTTAACTTTAGTAGTTTGATTAAATATATATATATATATATATATATGTACTTAAAAGTTTCTGAACTTAACTAGACTGGTTTTTCTGGCATTTCATCCATGTTACATTTTATGCAGGAAAATAAATAATAAAAACGTCTGTCTCTCAAAATTAAATTGAAATAGACAAACATACAATTGAAATACTTTTATTTTCAACTTTATTCTGACACTTGAAAATATTTATATTAAGGTATTTTTCAGAATAAAGAAAGCTAGACGTAGAAAGTGTATTTTCAAAGGTTTACAGAACGACTATGTTAAAAATGCATCATAATTACTACAACAGAAAGTGAAAAATATATATCCATCCAAGAAAAGTGAGGATTCACCAAACAATGAAAGTTAGACCTTGTTCAGATGGAAACATGATTCAAAATTATCTGAAGAAGATTATTTAGATTAACTGAAGTAAAAGTAGGGCTACAACTCTAAAGGGCAAACTGACATACTTGTAGTAATTTCACAACTTACTTGTGTGCTCTATAGATTATAATGCCTGTGATCAGATCAACTGGGACTCTGCCCACCAGCATGTCTATTACCAGGATGCGAGAGGTGACAAACACTGTCCCTCCTTGCATGTAAAGTTCATAGCTGTAAAACAACAAAGAGTGTCACTGTTAGAAAAATCAAACTATTAATAGCTCATGTATAGTACTGTCACAAAATCATGTTTCTTTTGTTGTAACACAGTGAAAAATCACACTAGTTTTCTCATGAAATCAAGTTTTATATTGCTGTATCACTGCATGAAAAATAAAGCCACTAATATTCCTTATATAATTTTATCATGAACCATGTTTGATATTCACCACAGTGAAAAGGAAAACATGTATATATACAATTAACAATTTTAATACTTTTTAAAAGTACAAAACATTTTATATAACTCTACTAGAACATTTGGAAAATGTGTGTGTGTGCGTCAAAACATTCAATTCTATATTTTATGTAACAATTATTGATTTTTATGAGTTTAAATCTGATTTTACAATGCAAAAGTTTAACAAAACAACCAATTCATTCATTGGTCCATCTGTTGAAAAAAACACAAAAGAGAAATAGCATTACCGATCATTAACTCCACATTCTGAAGTTATAACTTTAGGTAGTGGTTGGACATCTTCAGTTTTGAGCTGTTCAAACACATATTCCTATAGTACAAAATAAAATTTAATATCAAAAGTCATCTCATTTTCCAGTTACCAGACAATTAGCTTCTAATGAGAAACAAACGGAAATTGAACTTTCTTAACCAACACGAAATATGTGTGTAGAGAAAAAGGATTGTTTGGATTCCCTGATTTTCACAAACTTACTTAGCTGTTTATTTAAAAAATATACACATACAACGATGTTCAACATTCTAACCATTTGGTAACCTCTTTTATCATGAGAAAGGTTTTATTATTTAAACTTTGCACAAACCTTCTCAAGGGCTACCCACACTAGCCATACTTAATTTAGAAGTTACAGGAGTTGCAGCTAGTTAACATTAACCGTCAACTAATTTTGTCAAATACAGGGATTGACCATCACATTGTGATGATTCTACAGCTACAAATGTAAATATGTTCACAGTTACTTTGCACACAATTGTAACTTGAAGCTACTGATTCACGAAACTTAACATAATGTTACATCTAGCTTATTTACGCACATTATTCAACATCACCTCTGTTTCATTTTAACTGAAAGTGTATTTATACTAGATTCACATTATATTATTCAGAAAAATTCACAATAATAATAATAGATAAAACTGTATTTTATGAATATCATTCACAAAAGAAATACACTCTGTGTTATTATTTCTAGTAACCTTTGTAGTTTTGCTTTGTCAGTATTGCTCACTGAAATCATTATATTTATAATGGACTTTAGTATTGATGTTTTATAATTCACCTAGTCATGTCTAAAGCATTACTAAAAACTAAGAACTTTTTTATAACCATACTGTGATTTTTAACAGAATTATTACTGGACAAAACATCCAATTTAGTGAAGTAATATATACATTTTTAAATGTAGCACAGTTTATATAATGTCTAAGAAACATCTTTACTAAGTCCAACTTGACTACATAGAATCTATCAATGAACAACTGTTGTCTACGTCACTTCATGGACAGCATCACATTTACTTATAAGGTTAATTTTCATTGTGTTTGCTGAACATGGAAGATATTTATGGTATATTTTATACAGAAACTTATTGAAACATACCAGTTAAATGACTTTTGGCTAATTAACTAATTAGTTCACGTATATCTCAAACTATCATTCTGTATGTTCTCACCTCTTCACGTGTACAAGTTCCCAGAATCAGAACCAAGTTCTCGGGACGACTGTGTACTTTAATTAGGTTTGCAAGTATGCGTTCAGTACCGATACCTCTGTAATATTAATATAAACATCTGAGTGAATGTTACTGCTACAGACAAAATATGAATTACTAGCCATGTTAAAACTTTCTAGATTTGTAGTTAACCTTTTAGACTCTCAAAGGAAAAAAGTTATAAAGATGTTGCTTTAAACCTTGTACCGGTCGTACTTAAAGTTCTGTTGGAAATATATGAAAGAAGTGCCAATACAGTCTATTCAATACATACCAGATCTGTCACAACATACTTATTGTATATCACCATTTGTTAAAACATAAATAGTGATTTTGTATTTAAACCACCAGAACCTTGATCACTTTATAACTGTTTGTTTGTTTCCAGTTAATACACATAATGCTTTTACCTGTTCTGTCATTATTATGAACTACTAAATATGAACTAACCTAGCAATTTATATCTGTACAATGAACTGACCTAGCAATTTACATCTGTACAATGAACTGACCTAGCAATTTATATCTGTACAATGAACTGACCTAGCAATTTATATCTGTACAATGAACTGACCTAGCAATTTATGTCTGTACAATGAACTGACCTAGCAATTTATATCTGTACAATGAACTGACCTAGCAATTTATGTCTGTACAATGAACTGACCTAGCAATTTATGTCTGTACAATGAACTGACCTAGCAATTTACATCTGTACAATGAACTGACCTAGCAATTTATATCTGTACAATGAACTAACCTAGCAATTTATGTCTGTACAATGAACTGACCTAGCAATTTATGTCTGTACAATGAACTGACCTAGCAATTTATATCTGTACAATGAACTGACCTAGCAATTTATGTCTGTACAATGAACTGACCTAGCAATTTATATCTGTAAAAAGTGTTCAAGAATACTGTATTTTACATCTTGTAAAATGAACTTTTTTCTTTAAAAATACCTTGAAAAATCCCCAAACATCTTCCAAGACAAAAGTGATGGGTTAAGGCAAGAGGAGAGCTTAATATCTGCTCAAAATAGTCTCATACAGATTGTAATCTCATTACTTACTAATTACAAGTATTTTCAATAACATAAGATATTCAGTTTAACTAATATTGTCGATATACTGTGAATAATATGGTGTATTTAACTGTATTTACTCAGTAGGTTGAGAAGAAGTCAAGGTTACATCAAGGTGTTGGTTGCTGAGTCGAAATATTTTGTTCTTAGAATTGTCTTTCCCAAATTAGGGTGTGTCTCACACGATGTAGCGTCTTACAAAGCATAAAATACTGTACCTTTCATCTCGAATTTAATGAAATTACAAAAACATGATGAAGAACAAACACGTATGTACAAATTTCAAGTACAAAATGTTACTTGGTATATCCACATTTTAATGAAAATTAATAAGAATCATTTACTTTTTCACCAAATGAATATGTTTCTCTTACTCCAAAGAAGTAATCTAATTTTATAAAACACACAAGACAATCCTTCATTATCATAGAAGTTATAAAATAAATATGTCGACTTACTTTGCTGTTATAACTAAACCATCTTCTTCTTCCAGTTTCAACATCAACTCACTTTCAAACTGCAACAACTCCATAACTGTTTTCCAATATTTAACAAACAGCAAACATTTGTTTTCTAAAACACATACCTAAATCTGAAAAAAAGAATCTTTAAAAAGAATAATAATTTATTTCTTACCTAATCTTTATATTTTACCAAAGAGAATAAAGAAACTGTTTTAATAGTTGACTCACTGGACTATATACACACACACTGAAACTTCATAATTCAAGCACTGTTCATGTGTATTTTATTATCCAGAAAATAAAACAAGTTATTCTCACCACACCTAGAAACAAAATACTGCATGAATTCTGGGATCCATCTTCAATTCCTGATTCCTATAAATAAGTAATTATTTTACCAACTGCCACATATTTCTTTAGCAACTTTTTTAACAAGCTCTAGAGTCATGAAAAACTACATAATGACTGGATATCTGCTATTATAACTCCTTATGACTGGATATCTATTGTTATAACTCCTTATGACTGGATATCTGCTATTATAACTCCTTATGACTGGATATCTGCTATTATAACTCCTTATGACTGGATATCTGTTGTTATAACTCCTTATGACTGGATATCTGTTATTATAACTCCTTATGACTGGATATCTGTTGTTATAACTCCTTATGACTGGATATCTGTTATTATAACTCCTTATGACTGGGTATCTGTTATTATAACTCCTTATGACTGGATATCTGCTATTATAACTGCAATTCATAAGAACAGAGACAAGAAACTTCTATCAAATCATAGACTAATTTCTCTCATTTCACAGGTGGTTAACTTACTGGAGAAAGTTATTAGAAAAAGGATAATTGACCAGCTTCAAAGGTTAAAGTAACTTCAAACTTGCAACATGGTTTTGTACCAGGAAGACCATATCTTACTAATTTAACCTTAGGAGACTGGACATTCCAATATGGTGAGAGTGCACCACTTATTTAACTGAGACCTCAGAAGACTGGACATTCCAATATGATGAGAGTGCACCACTTATTTAACTGAGACCTCAGAAGACTGGACATTCCAATATGATGGGAGTGCATCACTTATTTAACTGAGACCTCAGAAGACTGGACATTCCAATATGATGACAGTGCACCATGTCATATGTTATATTTCTTGACTTTAGTAATTAATTCTGTTCTTACCATTACTGTCATTACTATTAATTTAATTAAAAGAGTATGTTATTACAGGAAATACCTACAACTGGACTGAAGCATAACTCATTAACAGATTGGAATACATCTCAGTTAATGGGATAAAGTCAGTATGGAAGAAGGTTATTAGTAATGTTCTCTAGGACTTGGATCAACCTTGTTGGCTATATTCATGACTGATCTACCTAATAATATCAAATCATCATGTACGGATATTTTAGATGATTCTAAAATATATAATTCAGTTAGAACTAAAGACCAGGTTGAAAGATTAAAGTCCAATGTCAAGTTATTAATAAATCAGTCATAGGAGTGGATGTTGTAATTCTAGTATCATATTTAAGAAGTTACCAGGAAAGCCAACCAAACCCTTGGAATCATATGATCTTCCTTTGAATTTCTGGATTCCGAGACATTTTTGATATAAGACCTATGTTAGACTACATTTGGAGTATGCTGTACAGTATTGGTCACCACACCTTAAAAAAATATATACTGGAAAGAGTGCACAGAAGAGCCACAAAACTAGTTTCTGAGCTAAAGGTTAAAACATATAGAGACTGAAGAGATTCAATATAACTACACTGTAGGACAGCAGACATAATGGAGACCTTTATGATTATCAAGGGATTTGAAAAAATACAAATACTAAAAAAATAATTATAATGAATCTAAGGGACCCAGAAAAAAAAACACATTGTAATAAGGAAATAAGAAGAAATGCTTTTCACAAAAAGTTGTAAAGAAATGGAATGAAATAGTCAATTACACTAGATATACTCTGGAACCGATGTTGGTGAATGTTTTTAAGAATAAATATGAAAAATATAAGGACTGTCAATCCCAAACATCTAATTATTAAAACACATCAGTATAAACAGTAATGAACACTAAATTGTTATCACTGAAGAGGTAGCCAACAAGCACTAGCAAGCGCACTCAAACCTGTGATAATTATTATATGAATTTTTATGATAAAATTTTCAATACTGTATTTCAGAGATACAATAGTATTCCTTAAGTTTCCTAGAGATAATCATATTAAGATAAAAATTCTTGATGTCAGATTAAGTATTCCCCAAAAACTGTAACAGTTTTTATTTACAACTTTTTTGTTTCATTATAATGCCCTCAGAATGTTGTCAGAAATGGGTAAAGAATTTTTAATGTAGACAGTCACACATTTTAAATTAATGAACACTTAAGTAACACAATACCATCTGCTGTATCAAGGTTGCTTTTCCATCAAAAGTATCATATCCCAACTAAGTGTGGCCCCTCCATATTCATAAAATTAACCTCATATTAATATTTCACAAGAATAGCGTAAACTATGAATTTATAAAAATCTTAATTTAATAAGAAAAATAAACAACACAAATCATGCTCATTGTTGTTGGTCATTTACTTTGTCAATGGTATTAGTAAGAAATGTTTTAAATGTATGAATAGAAGCTACACTGTACATATATCTTCCATGTATCTCAATACTTGTGAAAAAAAATGAAAATATAAGAAACAGTGAGCAGTACTCTGATTTTGCTACAATAACATACCAAACATGTTCAATTCTTAAAGTTAAATCAAGCATGTTTCAGTATAATTTAACATGGTGTTCTACAATAAACATTCCATCAGGAACAATACATTAATAAAAACAGTAATTTAAAGACTGGTAAAGTATAGTGACGCTGGTATAGATTTAAATGTGTTACTGTCACGTTTGAAAGTTCATCATACATAGAAGTTACATCAAATATTGATAAAATACGACTTACTTTTTGCTTTAATGTAACCTGTTTCTCTATACTACTAGTAATACTGTTCCTGTGAATTTTTTTACATATGAGTTTCATCTGTATATACCTTAACTCTTAAATACGCTATGTATATTTTTTTATATTTGAATTCTTATGACCGCTTTACTACCCAAATGTATTTAGTACTAGTACTAAGGAAATAACAGATACCGAGTACGCTACGATATCTAGTACTGCTACTATAGTAATCCAAATTTGAACTTATAACTCTCAGTCACAAGCTCCAACAGGGTAAACTTACATTTAAAAATCATGTCTCGCTTGTCGTGCATTTCACATACAAATTTTAAACAAAAAATTTTAAAAGTTCGCAAACATAGTACGTTTAAGTATCGTAATGATGAACATAAAAAACATTAAGCCATTTTGCAAAGCCATGCTACCGACACCTACGAAGAGATTTAAAAATCAAACTGTATTAAATTCGAGGCTGAACGACTGTTCATAACAGCTCTTATTATTTCCTATTTCCTAAGCATAATTATTATGTAATGTCTTAAAAATAAGTGAAATAGAGTGCAAAATCGTATTATATCCTTTAAAGGAAACAGAAATGTGTCCATATACATTCACTTAAAAAGATAAAGCCAAAAATGTACTCATTTTTATTTTCTAGTGTTTAAAACTCAGTAATACCCATATATATTATAATAGCGTGTTTTATTTTCGGCAGAATCTTCTGGATTATCTAACAAAAGTTGTATGTGTGTGCATTTTCTTATGTCAAAGCCACATCAGGCTATCTGCTGTGTACGAGAGGAATCGAACCACTGATTTTAGCGTTATAAATCCGAAGATTTGCTGTTGTATGGAAGGTGAAAAGTTATGCGAACTTCGGTTCTTGTAACGATAGATTATTTATTTATTTATTCAATAAACGTTTTTTAAAAACACGTTTATTTGTGGACCTACTTTCATAAATAAACTTTCCAGAACTAACTTTAAATTCAAAATTTGAAAAAATTAAGTTAAGCCTAATTCACTCAAAATCTAATTAATCTGTAAACAAGTACGCTGACTCATCAAAAAGTTTATTAAATAGAACACAGAAATATACATCAACTTTCGTTGAGCTGAATAACTTTTTGACATAATTAACGCTCTGTGTATTTATATTGTACTTGTTTTGTACTTATATTCTCTATTCTTAATATATACGAACTTTCTGGATCTTATATCGTTTTCCTCTAATAGATAAACATTCAAATTAAAATATTTAAAAAATATGGTCTCATAAGAATATGAAAGACATGTCACTAAAATATAAATGTGATGAAAATTGCCCAGACTCGTCTAGCATCATTATTGACGCATCGAAAAACCCAACGCCTCTATCTGTCCCTATCTTGTGCCATTTGTGTAGTTTCTCTATTGGCCTATAAATGTTATTATTCTTTTTAAACCATGTGTCATAAAATATTAAAAATTAATGTAACAAACACGTTATTACATTTTGGAAACGCCCAGCATGGCCATGTCGTTAGGGAGCTCAACTCGTAATCTGAGAGTAACGGGTTCTGATCCCCGTCACACCAAACGTGCTCGTCCTTTCAGCAGCAAAGATTTATAATGTGATGATCAAAGATGGTAAAAGAGTAGCCCAAGAGTTGGCGATGGGTGGTGATAACCAGAGGCATTTCCCCTAGTCTTACGCTGTCCGATTAAGGAAAGCTAGCGCAGATAGCCCTCGTGTAGTTTGCGCAACATTCAAAACAAACAAACATTTTTAAAAAAGCTTCATCCTCTGAACTATTGACACAGAAATTATCTCTTTGTTAGTTTCATAATTTTTGCAAAAAGCTACACAAAGGCTATTTACCCAAGCTATCCCTGATTTTAAATCGATAGATTTAAGGAAAAGCAGCTAGCCAACAGTACTCATTGTAAGCTATTTATCTACTCTTATCCTAGTTGGGTTTAATTGTTATTCTTGTAGCTGTGTTACAGGGCGATACTATATTAACTATCCCCTTAATTAATACATATTTTTCAAAATTTTTGTTTTTACTTAAGTTCAACTTGAACACAGGAAGCCACCCAATAAAAACATCGAATATTTCTAGTTTTTGGTTCTACCAGGGATTCAGCTCACTAATTGGCAATTAATCCATTTTTCTTGCAGTATAAATAACTTGTGATGTTTAGAGATAATGATATCTTTTCTGTTGAGGAATCGTGTAATGGTGCGAGTGTTTCATGTAGTGGATGAAGGTTATGTGGTTGAGAAATAAAATATAAACCTCATTTTGTGTCTGTAAGGTACATTTTGGCAACTTTCTGACTTGGAATTTGCAACTGCTTTTTCGTAAGATATAATGTAAATATTGTTATAATCTTCACTTTAGTTTCATTTTAGATTTTGTTATGCGAGGGTTTGTTTTACTTTTATTGAAGTAGTTTAGTTTTGTAGTTTTATCTTACTGGGGAGTGGCATGCGCACCACTGGAATGGTGAAGAAGAAAGATATCTAAGGTTTCATTTCGCTTCTTTCTCTCTCCAGTCCAACATTACAAACATACTTTTACTTGGTTTGTTTCAACGTTGCATCTTGTCTGTCTATTTCCCTTATTAAGTGTTGTAGTTTGCAGTTTTTGTATTTTGAATTTGTGTTTAAGACAAACTCGTTTAGGGCTCGTATCTTGTTTTTGATATCCGTCTCATCACCCCATTTAACGGCCACAACTCCTGTTCTTTACCAGATCCGTGTACCAAAATATATCACATAACATACTCAAAGCCTTGAAACACAGAGTGCATCTTAGTGGCAATGAGATGAAAACAATTAATAATTGGATTTACTGTCAGTATATAGTCACCATTGATTCTCTTCTGGTCCTGACAGAAAATCTATTAGTTGTACCAATTTTTAGCTCACTATTTATCTGTTAATTATAACGCCATCTGGTAAGTCTCTGACTATTTTACAGCAATTGGATGCTGATTATGGACCTTCGGATTCAAAGACTTCGATACAGTAACCACAAGACCACAGAGTAATGCATTTTTCAAGACGGTAAGCCTAAGTTTCATTCTTTGTACAAAAGTAAATATTCTTAAACATGGTAAATTTCTGAAGGTTCGTGGTTTGATTATATTTATAATAAAAACCAGTACCTAAATAACAATAGTATCTTGTCCGTCTTCATTACTACATCACAAGATATTTCACAGAAGTTTGTTGTCTTAGTGGCAGTAGAGTTAGGTGATGCAACAAGGACAAGTCCAGTTTCTACATCTTACAAACAAATGTCTAATTTGTCAGAATGTGATAGTAGAGTTAGGTGATAGGGCAAGTAAAATTTCAGTTTATACATCTTATAAATATCGAATTATATGAAGAAAACAGGTTTAACTTTATAAAAACAAATTAAATAATGCTACGTATCACATACACGACAAATTATTAGGATGACCACAGACGTTTATTTATTATTAAATTAGGCTTACAACACAGATATCTGTATTTTACACTTTTGTTTCTTTAACGTAGAGTATGTTTTGAATTTTAAATACCTTTACAGTTAACATTCATATATATATATATATATAATTATATATATATGTAATTATTTTTTCACATAGATACATGATTTCTTTGAAATGCAACAGTTGTCAGGGGCTTTGAATGTTGGAACTGGTAAAACAGAAATTTGCGGTATTTTTATTAATATATTTTAAAAATTATTTTAAATCTATAGCACAATCTTCATTAAGTGTAGCTCGGCATGGCCAAGCGTGTTAAGGCGTTCGACTCGTAATGCGAGGGTCGCGGTTTCGAATCCCTGTCGCACCAACATGCTCGCCTTCCCAACCATGGGGGTGTTATAATGTGACGGTCAATCCCACTATTCGTTGGGAAAGGAGTAGCTCAAGAGTTGGATGTGGATGGTGATAACTAGCTGCCTTCCCTTTAGTCTTACACTGCTAAATTAGGGACGGCTAGCGCAGATAGCCCTCGAGTAGCTTTGCGCGAAATTCAAAAAAACAAGTGCAAAATTCTACTCTTTAAAATAATTCTCACGAAAAAATAAATTCCTATCTTTCCAAATTTTAAAATTCAGGGAAAATTTACGTAATACTCTCATTTTTTAAAAAACATGTTTGTTATGACGATTTTAGTGAAATCCAAACTCTGATTGAGAAGATTGATTCTGTGAACGCGAAAAGTTTTGTGAACGTTAACAAGAATGTTTTAACAGAAACTGATGAAATTGATTTAAAATCTATAATAGAATAACAAGATGGTAACAGTGTGAGAGATTCAGAAGATGAACAAAATGGAAGAGATAGTGAGGAAATAGAAATTCCTACTTCATCGCAAGTGTTAAGCTATATTAATATAGCATCATATTGTATGCAAAAATGAAAGGGCAAAATGATCTTCGTGAAAAGGCTGTAAAATTGGCGTTATCTTTTAACCGCATGAGAAAGCCCATTAAGAGAACGAAACAGTTGAAATTGGACACTTTCTTCAAATAAATTTGATTAAGATTTTGTGTACTTATGTATATTTTGAATGTCTATTTTTGTTCTTAATCTAATAAATATAACATAAACAGTATAATAACTTTATCCACAAACATGTTACTTCCCTTGAGTCAAGCAAGTGTAACGTTCTGCTCAAAAATTATATATATTTAAGGAAATATATGTTCACTGTATCTAAGCCGGAAAGTCTACTCGGTTCCGTGTGATTCCGCTTCAGACAGGGTTTAGTATACACAAAAAATTACATGATTTTTTTCCTAACTTCACTTTGATTTCAAATTCAAAATAAGAAATGTGAAATAATTAACAAATTTAATATTACGTAATTTGGATCACAGATGTTAAGCCTAATTATACTCATAACACGTGTTCATAACTCCGAGTATTATGTAAGTTATATATGCATAAAATATATAATAGTAGCGATAATAAACATGTTATTACAAAATTATAATAATATACATATGTATATTTTAGTGAAAATAACTGCATTTTAATGAAGCTAAATAGTAAAATAAGTAAAATAATAAGGAAGGACTGTGTTAAAAACAGCAAATTTAAATCTTTGACTCATATAATTTGTTATTTTAACCCAAAAAGAAGCTGAAACAAAAAACAAATTAAATAAAAAACATTGCATCAACTGAAAATATCTCATGGTACAAGCTACAATGTGGGATTATAAAATGTACCCTAAGTTTTTGAGGTAAGTGCGGAAGTAGGACCCACATAGCGGTGGGGATACACCGTTTATCAGTCTCAACCTTCATTCACCAGGCTCACAAAGGAAATAAAGAATAGCAATGGATATATAATTAGAAATAAAAAAATTAGGAGAACGAGATGTGGGTGCTCAAGCCCACAAAGTCCCACATCTATACCGCCCTTCCTTGACTGCAGACAGATGTGGGAAGGTGACTGCTCTCCCAAGTAAAAAATTATTTGAAATAAAGAAATAAGATACTACCGTTTGGGGATAAGTAAGATAAAAACTTACCTCTTGATGTTAACTCTCCAGGGTAGAAAGGCACTAATTGAAAGCACAGCAAACAAACTGTACTGGCATGAAGTGTCCCATCCAGCTGTCTAAACTAGTATAGCTCCCAACCACCTTCAATTTTATTAAGTCTACTGTGACTATCATGATCTAAGCAAGTCTTTACACGCAGTAAGGTGTACATTTGCAGCCACCTCCGAAACCTGGGGTACATTTTATAATCCCACATTGTAGCTTGATGCAGCGTTTTTTTTTGTTTAATCTGTTTTTGTTTCGACTTGTTTTTGAGTTAAAATAACAAATTGTATATATATATATATGTATATGTGTTATTTAAAGTTTCGAACGTCCTAAATAGATTTGCAAGCGACTTAATATTATAAAACATCGCGTAATATATATCATAATTGGTTTGGTTTACTTGGAATTTCGCATAAAGCTATCTGCGCTAGCCTTCCCTAATTTAGTAGTATAAAACTGGAGGGAAGACAGTTAGTCCTCATCACCCGCCGCCAATTCTTGGGCTACTCTTTTACTAACGAATTGTGGGATTGATTAAAATGTTATAACACCCAAACGGCTGGAATGGCGAACATGTTTGGTGGGACGGGGATTCGAACCATTGACCTTCAGATTGAGAGTCAAGCACCCTAACCAGTTGGTTATGCCGGGCCCATACAAAATGAACGTATTACACGACCTCCACCGGTCCCCCTTTTGTACAGCAGTAAGTCTACAGATTTACATCGTTAAAATCAGAGGTTCGATTCTCCTCGGTAGGCACAGCAGATAGCCCTATGTGGTTTTGCTACAAGAAAAACACACACACACGCTTCCAAGGACGTAGTTTCTCCAGACAAAATAAACTCGTTCTTTAATATCTAATTTAATACATGAGTATTTTGTTTTCATTGCTAAAAAATAAAATTTAAATCAGCACAAAATTCCAACTCTATGAAATTGTATTGTTTTATGTGTATCATATTTAATTCTGTACATTCAATATTTGAAATTGATAAAATATTTTATACAAATCGTACTGTTTTTATCCTACTCTAAGTAGTAAGACATTCAAATTACGCAATTAAATCTTTTAAGTGAATTTAAATTCAATTATTATTTAATGTCTTTATACAGTACCTAGATGGCAGCTCTGTTTTCTGCCTGACTTTATAGGTTCTTGGCCTCTTACGTGATTGCCATGGTAACCTATTTGACGCACTAAAAAAATCTCTCACGTCATTTGTTTCATTCGTTTACCTAATAAGATGCTTTGTAATTTTTCTGTTTGTTGTCTTGTTGGTAGAATAAGAATATTTTATAGTTTTTTGTTTTGTTTTTCTGAACAAAGTAATTACCTACACACTAAACTGCACAATATCTAGTTTTTACATTTAAAAGTTTATTGGAGAAATACAATTTTTTTTTTTAATGTAATCGCATTAGTACCACACAAATTACATTTGAGTGTGAACACTAGAAAACCTACCTATAATGAAATAACCTGGACGGGGATTCCACATCAGGGATGGCTCTAACAAATGCGTGAGAACGACGACGTCTCCTGTGATTGTAGTAAGATTTGAGTTCGTTATGCAAATATTATTGATATTATTACAGGAGAAACTTTTAAAGCAGTGACTATTTTATATACTCGACAGCACGAAGAATTCTAAATTCTAGGGACCCGCTTATGAATTCATCAATTAATGCAAAGAGGAAAGTGCCTTAGCTCAAAGTACATAACCGATAGGGGTTTTTTACATGGGAAGAAAGTTCCCCACGCTTAACCCTAAAATTAGGTTTCATGAATCCAATATCAGTGAATAATTTCACAAATCCCGCGTAGGGAACGATTCTTGGAAGTCTAGCTGCTTTAACTTACCATTACTGTTTCTTTTATCATCCAAGCTGTTAAACTGCAGAATAATGTCTTGTTCAGCCGTCTACTCATCACTTATGTTGGAGTCATCTTTTTAAAACTTTAGATCGATTACTGTACATCTGAAGTCAGAAATTCATTGGCAAAAATGAAATGTGTAATATAATATTTGTCTCTGACCATAACTGCTCTTATTCTTATTTAGGTGTTTGTTTTTTAGTTTGGTCTGAATTTCGCGCCGTCCTTAATTTACCAGTGCAAGACTAGAGGGAAGGCAGCTAGTCATCACCACCCACCGCCAACTCTTGGGCTACTCTTT
Organism: Tachypleus tridentatus; assembly: GCF_004210375.1. NCBI lineage: Eukaryota > Metazoa > Arthropoda > Merostomata > Xiphosura > Limulidae > Tachypleus > Tachypleus tridentatus. The sequence goes on along the minus strand of NC_134825.1, from coordinate 186,395,241 downwards.
TACCAACGAATAATGGGATTTACCGTAACATTATAACGCCCCCACGACTGAAAGGGTGAGCATGTTTGGTACGACAGGGATTCGAACCCGCGACGCTCGGATTACGAGTCAAGTGCCTTAACCATCTGGCCATGCCAGGCCTTTTATTTAGTTGTCAGTCACTTCTAATAGCGAGTACAACTTTGTTTTCCTTAAGTATAAAGCTACATAATGAGTTATTTGTGTTACCTACTACGGTTATCGCAATCCAATTTTTTAGCATTATAAAACTTTAGACTTACTATTAAGCAAATACGCGGGTTATGTTTTTGTAGTCGTGGTCCATAAAACGGCTCAATGTTTGTTGTTCTTTCCCGAATACAAATTCCGTCATAGATACGTCACCTATTGAACGATTTGAGATCTAATTACAGTTTTGGACTCAGCAGCTCAAACCGTTTCGATTCTTGTATTTGACAATTTCCAATGTCTCATAGATTAATTTACTCTAATCCTACTTAAAAGAATTTTTCAACTGCCGCGGCTATTGAGGGTTCCCTCTTGTCTTGCACAGTTCTTGTATGTTCTGATAACTGTATTTAAATAAAGGTATTTATAGTTTTACTTATAATTATGCCAGTCAAATAATTATATTTAACATATCGAATAATTTTATATTAAATGATAATAAGTTTTACTTATCGGAATTACAGTAGCTTACAAATAAATTTATTAGTGGAATATTTAGTTATTATTTACAATGTTTTAGTTTTCGAAAAGCAGTCTGTTATTTGAAGATACGATGAACTTAATTTTGACGTAAAAATTGTCATTGTTTGTAGAAAAATGTAATAGAATATTTAAAGTAATCAGCATTCCTAGTATTTAAATTTAAAAAGAGAGAGAATTTATTTTAGGAATTTTATAGATATAGTAATAATTAGGGGTTGTACCGATACAAACAGATTATCCAGTGTTATTGTTTCATAATGATACAACATTCGTCTCAAATAAAATCAGTAAAGAATTTAATAATTGACTGATTTTAGAGAACAATATTTAAAAATCTAAGCTACAAAACATGCTGGATAATTGTGTTTGTTTTCATACAAACGTCACTTTACTTCCCGTTTGTGTTGTCTGTAGAATGGTATTTACAGTGTTCAATGCTTGAAGTGCTAACCGATTGGCCAGCCGCGCTCTGTTCATGGAGTTACGATGTTGCTCGTGAACAACGTTGATGTAACGGCGATACATTTTGCTCTCCTCTTGTTCTTTGACTTCTTTTCGCATGTATTTTATCATCATGATTGCAATTTCAAAAGAGTAGAACAACAGAACAACGACGATGTACATAAGTGCATTTTTCTGGTTGTCTACAGGTTGGATGTCACCGTCTTCTAACTGGGTGCGGTTCAAGGAAACAGATGTCAAGTACTGTCCCATTAGCCTTATTAGGTTATGGTAGTGTAGTCGTGGAAGTTCACCATCAAGCGAGTTTGATTGGGCATATCCTTCTTTACTCACTAAAATGTTTAATAATGTAAGATTATAATAAAAGGTTTTCATTATTATGGTTAATTTTTTGAAATATTGTCAGTTTAATTTAATTTTAATTAAAACCCGAGGGAGACATTTTGAATAATCAAATTATGTCCATAGCTTTGAACTGGTTAGAAGATAATTTTCTATGACGTTAACAAAAATTGGAGCGATACCTGGTCTCATTGAATGTGTGCGCGTGACGTCGTGTATTTATTAGCGGAAAGCCGAAAAGTAAACACCGCCATTTTGGATGTATCAGAGAAACAATCTAGTCATCATAATGTTGTTATTGGTAGTAGATTTCAAGATCCAGTATTTGAAATCTCAATCAGCTGTGAGGCAGGTAGTTGTATAAACAAGACAAAGAATCCAGAGTTATCGTTTTACCAAAAGATCCAGTATGTAATTAAAAGGACTGTGGCAGTAAAAAATGCAGGTTCGAAGAATACTGACACGTCTCGGAAACTATCGTGCCATAGACTGTGCAGTTTCCATTTTATATCTGGTTAGTACTAGTATATATAACGTACCTTGTCACGGTAATATTACACAGATCTATAAGTTGTGAATAGTTGGTGCTTTCAGTAATCTAAATAGTATGATATAAGTCTATATAACTGGTGCTATGTGGAAGATCCCAGTGGGCTAAAATAAAGTTTTGTCAAAAATATGACTTGTCAAGACAGGTGGTCTTAAAATCCAGGACTTATCTGTTTGGCCCGACATGGCCAGGTGGGTTAAGGCGTTTGACTTGTAATCTGAGGGTCGCGGGTTCTAATCCCCATCCCACCAAACATGCTCGCCCTTTCAGCCGTTGGGGCGTTATAATGTTACGATCAATCCTACTATTTGTTGGTAAAAGAGTAGCCCAAGAGTTGGCGGTGGGTGGTGATGACTAGCTGCCTTCCCTCTAGTCTTACACTGCTAAATTAGGGACGGCTAGCGCAGATAGCCCTCGTGTAGCTTTGCGCGAAATTAAAAAAAAACAAAAACAGACTTATCTGTTTAAAATGTATAGTAATGTGTACTGAAGAAACTGGTGATACAAGACTAAAAGACTTAAACTGTAAAAAAAATGTGATGTAGAATATCTGTACCGTAAGTTTACTACTTAAAGAATATTAATTGGTCTAGTCACTAAAAACAACTTCGACTTACCCTCGAGTAAGCTGTGTAGTTGAAAGGTTGAACAATCACTTGCTCGTAAGTTGTACAATCCGATGAAAAGCGCTTTCCCGAAACGTCCTTTTCTTTAAATAAAAATACAAAAACTTAGCAATTGTTTAATCTTTCATTTAACTTTAACATTTTCTTCACCTATGCGATTTTAACTATATTTATCTTTTTGTAAGTTATGTAGTTGGACGTCTTATGTACTTTGCACTGTTTGATATGGTATAATTAGTCGGCTGCAAAAATATCTTGTTAGGACTAAATATTTTGATCTGTATACATTCTGTTTGTAGGGTTAAATCCGGTCTTCCGTTTGTAATGTTGATTAATTTACTGGCATTTAACGCTGGTGGTATAGAATAAAGATGTATTAAAGGCGACTTTTCTGCATGTCATTTCATGTCTAATTGCTAGCAAGTTCGTGAAAAATTAACACAAAACTAGGTAATTGGGTTGCGTAGACCACGTTTTCGCGAATGATATTTACGCCGAATATGGCCACAAATTGTTGTCGTGTTTACTTTTGATCAGATTACTGTTACCTGAACTGACACTCTGCGATAGGAAATTAGCTTTCGAAAACATGCCTAAAAAATAAAACTTATTCACTTTAGGACATTAAACTCCTGGAAACAACGGAAACCTGTAGATCAAATCTTCGTGATAACAATTATATTTCAGTGTAGATATTTACCATATTCCTCTTAATTAGACTATGACGGATTTCAGATCATTAACTTGTGGAAATTACAGTGCCGTTTTTTATCTTCGATTTTCCTCAAGGCACCACTTCCCAGGAAATTATCCGTTCAATAACAGATATTGTCATCTGGGTTAAACAATGGCAAATAAGGCCTTCCTGAAATTACAAAAATGAGCATCGAGAAAAACAGACATCATTGTAGTTAAGCATAGTTTTTATCATAAATATTAGGCCTAATCGTAGAGGCTCAATTTTCGACGGTCATAAAATAGTTGTTTCTTTAAATGTTGATAAAAAAAAGAGAGAGAAACTTATTTTAATAGCTCGACCTACTTCTTGTAGCTTTTCGAATTAAATCTAGAACATTCGATACCACGTGACAAAGCCTGTCGGCTGATACTTATGTTTTCCCATAGGAAAGTTTGTCACCGACCAGGAAACGTCAGGTCTCTTGATATTAAAACTCAACAAATGCACAAAAACAGAAAGGCACCTTGAAATTTCGAGAGCTACATGAGCTTAATGTGGAAGTTTGGAAACACACACGAGTTGTGATAAGTAAGTTATACACATAGAGAATAGGACCTTTCAAAACAGAAGTTTCACATCTCCAAACATAACTCATTCGAAAACAGTAAACTGTTGTTTCAAATCGCTGGCTCTCTCCAGTGGCTTAGCGGTAAGTCTAAATGCTCATAACACTAAAACCCAAGCTCTTATATTCGTGGTGGGCACAGCATAGCTAGCCCATTGTGTAGATTTGTTTTCCAGTACAAATAAACAAGTAAATCTCTACTTAATATGCAGTTAACAATAGAAATTGTCCATACCAATAACTAACACCACAAATAAGTACCATCAAACCCACTATTGCAGGTATCGAAAAACCTGACAAACAAAACATAAAAACAAAACCAGTGGGTTTTGTTTTTATGTTTCGGATATCAGGTTTTTGGATAACTTTGATGTTGGTTTTGTTTTTATGTCTCGTATGTCAGGTTTTTTGAATAACTTTGATACTGGTTTTGTTTTTATGTGTCTTATGTTAGGATTTTGGATAACTTGATACTGGTTTTGTTTTTACGTTTCGTCTGTTAGCTTTTTGGATAACTTTGATACTGGTTTTCTTTTTATGTTTTGGATGTCTGGTTTTTGGGTAACTTTGATGTCGGTTTTGATTTTATATTTCGTATGTTAGCTTCAGTGGGAGGGCCTTGGGGGTTGAGAGTCCCCCAAATGAGCCAAGCCCCCCTCAGCCCCCAATATTGTTACCTATATATGTTCATAAAATATGGAAAACACAATCATCGTTGTTGCTTAACAATTAACATCAGAGTGACATAGATCTGTGGAACTCAACGTCTTCATTGAGACGGAAGTATGTGTCATGGTCCCATAGCAACGTACTGAATGCACTGAAACTCATGTGTTGTATTGCTGCTCCCTGTGTAATGCCATTTTATCTTGAGCTTTGACGAAGATTAGACAACCACGTTGATTTCAAGTTACAACAGATCATCAGGGATTTTACTTGATAAACCAAAGGTTTCACAGGTATTTACCCATTAATTTCATTTATCTTTCATTGAAAAGTAAAACATAGCATGTATATATAAGTGTATTGTGTATAGGTCAAAACTATGAAGCATTTAGCTGGTGTTGTATCCTCTGTGAGATCATTTTGCATTGTGTATCAGCCATCCAAAATTGTACTGATGATTGTGGCATACACTTAAAATTGTGACTTACAATCTAATTAATGTTATACTTATGATTAGATAATAACCTTAAGTGTTAACTGACCAAATAATATTTCTAAACAATTCTAGAATAAATTTTGAAATTGTCACTGGGCTATTTAGAAGTGCCTAATTTAATGTAATGTAGTAGTTACATTATTGTAACAGGTGCTTGTCACACTTATGATAATAAAAACAATATCACAATCACAGTTTGGCCTGTATGAATAATGTGAACTTATGAAGAAACCAGCCTTTCTGTGAAGGTCAACTGAAATTTAGACATTTTGTCTTGATGCTACTATGACCATTCAATATCCAGGCCGCGGGTTTGCTTTGTTCGAGCGCGCGATTCCTGCCTCGAACGCCTTAAGCATATGATCACTGAGCCGCTGACCATTGTGTACGCTCTGCATATGGCTAACGATCGGCTAAGCCCGATCGGCATTCAGATACCAGCCGCATGCTACACACCCCCGCTCACTCCCATTAGCTGCCCACAGTTTTACAACATGCCCTATCAAAGCTGTGTTTGTGTTCCCTAATTAGTCCTGTAATTTTACATTATCACTACCCTCTAATTAAGTACTTGTGCTATATGGTTAAAGATAAACACTTTCTCTAACAGTATTTTATGGATATGTTCTGGATTTTCATGTGCTATTAATATAATTTGGTGATTTCAATGCCGCGGAGCAGTTGCTCGTAATGTTGAACTATGTTTAGCTGTTATTTGTTCCTTATTCATGAAATGACCCAATAGTATGTATGTTATATCTTTTTCCTTAGATTTCGATGTTTAAAATGAATATCCTTTGTCCTTTGTAAGCCCAAATGCCAATATAAGGAGAGAAATTCCCATTCGTTTCATATAAACTAACAACTTGGAAGTAAGAAGTGGTACTAGCAGTCAGCCAGCTGAGGCGTTACTTTGATGTTTGTGCGCTCTGTATAAAAGGGAGTTATGTTTGTTTACGTGGCTCTCGCTCTCTCTGGTACTCGGCCTCACACTGGAACACACACTCAGTTTGGATTAATAAAAGGAAATCAAAATCAGCGACTCGTTTTCAAACAAGGACACTAACCAACACACAAGACAAGAGTCAGACATCATCCACCAAAACATAAACCAGTCATACTACACAAAGGGTTGATTATGCAACACTACCTGCTACCCAAGAAGAGGCAGCGAGTAGATGGTCCTACAAACACATGTGGTGCAAGTGAGGAGGACAGTGGTGATCGTGATGGTGAGAATGCGGACACGACTAGTGCGGGACCCCAACCGCAAGAGGGCACCACTCACACCTAGGGTGAAAAATTACCACCAGGACCCAAAGACCTGACCCAGGTTTCAGATAGTGATCCTATCTGTCCAGACTTGAAGAGATACCCGACCATAGAATACAGCAGCCAGTCAAGGTCATTCAACAAGAATTGGTGAGATAAGAACTCGTGGTTGGAGTATTCTGTGACAAAAGATGTTGCATTCTGCTTTGCATGTTGTCTTTTCAGTCACACATACTTCAGTAAAACTGAGAAGTCCTTCACCCATGAAGGCTTCCAGAACTGGAAGAAGGCGACCACATCACTGAAGTCCCATGATAACTCTGCAGGACACAAGTTTGCCATGCAAGCTTGGGCAGAGTTTAACTTGTAGAAAATAAAGGGTGCAAGGATCCAACATGCCTTCGATGCAAGCTATACTAAAGCTGTGGAGGAAAACCGACATTACATAAGAGCCGTGATAGATGCACTGCTCTACACAGCCTGCCAGAATGAAGCCCAGAGAGGTCACAGGGAAGGTAGTCAGTCAGATAACACGAATAATTTTCTGGAACTTCTTGACATGATCTCCAGGTATGATGAAATCATGAAGAAGAAGCTAAGTGGTCCTGGCAATGCCAAGTACACGCACCATGATATCCAAAACGAACTGCTTGACATCATAGCTGGAATGATCAGGAAGGATTTCAGCAAAGAGGTCATGGAAGCTGAGCATTTTACTCTAATGGTGGATGAAACAAAGGGTGTGAGCAAATAAGAACAGCTGTCCATTATGGTAAGGTACTTCCACCAGCAGATCCTTCACGAGGAGTTCTTGGACTTCACAGCTGCTGAGGGTCTGGTTGCAGATTCATTGCTCAAGAAAATCATGGAGACTGGCTAAATGTAATATTAATCATAATGTCTGCATTGGCAAGTGCTATGACGGAGCTGCAGTCATTTCAGGACACATCAGTGGCGTACAGGATAGGTGCAGGAGAGAGGTGTCTCAGGCTGCGTATGTCCACTGCTATGCACACATGATTGTGTTAGTTGATTGTGTGCACAACGTCCAGGCTGCAGCAGAGTTCTTTGTGACAATTCAGAAGCTGTACAGATTCTTCTCTACATCGGTTGTGCATGAAGAATTTCTGAAGGTACAGAAGGAGCTTGAACCCGTGAACCAGCGCATAGAGTTGAAGCGACTGTCAGATATAAGATGGGCTTGCCAACATGCTGCTTGTCTGGCTGTGAAAAGAACCCTCCCTGCCATTGTGACAATCCTAAAGCATATTGTGGAGGGGGACAATGTCCACAGAGCCACTGAATCAAAGGGCCTTTGCATCCTCCTAGATCAACAGTTCGTAATCAGTCTAGTGGGCATAGAAAAACTGCTACTGATGACAAAACAGCTATCAGACCACCTCCAGTCATTTGACTTGCAGCTGGCCTCTGCAGAGGACCTAGTATAATCTGTCATCTCTGGTCTCTCAAAATGAGAACTGAAGCAGCATGGAAAGACTTGGAAGAGACTGTTGAGGATATATGTAAGAAAGTGGGAATATGCACTGAGACGGTGCGTCAACGTGGACAGCGATCTGGCCCCAGACATCTGGACGAATTCCTAATCACATTTAGTACTGGCCAAAGAGATGAATCAACACCAGATGTCAGGAGACACATCTTCTATGCCATCATAGACAGGATGCTCAACGAGCTGAATAGAAGATTCTCCTCTGATGTCTGCAACTGCATTGAACTCCAAACACTCCACATTTCTGGACAAGCAAGCACTCTTAGGAATGGCAGCAAACTATGGTGTGGCAGAGGATGACCTCGTAGTGGAGGTCCACCAGTTGAACCGGCTAATTGCCAGGAAGTATTCACACCATTGGAGCTTGCAACCATGCTGGAGCCATACAAGGATGCCTTCATGGATCTCCACAAACTTGTATGCATCGCTGTGGCCCTGCCTGTGAGAGAAGTTTCTCATGTCTGAAGCTTCTCAAGACATACTTGTGCAATAGCAGTGGTAACAACCGCACCAGCAACCTTGCTGTCATATCAGTAAACTCCAGAAGGACAAAACAACTCAATATTGATACTGTTACAGACACATTTGCTGCCAATCACCAGAACAGGCGCATTGTTTTGAAGTAATATTGATTATAAACACAACATGATGAAAGATAGTTAGCCTGATAGTGACCTTACTTTTCCTCAGAGTGTATTAACTTCACATGGGATAATTCGTTTCTGCTATGTAAACTATGTCTTTATGTTATATTTCTTTTGATTTGTAGCTTTACTCTTAATGGTATATTAAATGTTCAATCTAAGCTAATCTTGATTTCCTTTATTATTATGTATTACTTTGAGTGGAATTTAGGTGAGCTTCCTCTTTTACATATACACATATTTTCATAAACAGATTATTTCTAATTTGTAATAATGAATTATTAATCACAGTATGAGTTTCCAATGAAAACTGCATTGAAAACACAGTTCAAAATAGCACACCTTTCTGAAATGTACCTTGGTATTTACATTATTATAATTTACCATCTATACTTCATATTGATGGTATTTTGGAACCCCCTCCACAGTTTACCTCAGCCACTCTCAACGAAAATATCCTGGCGCCGCCACTGGTTAGCTTTTTGGATAACTTTGATACTGGTTTTGTTTTTATGTTTTGGATGCTAGGTTTTTGGATAACTTTGATACTGGTTTTGTTTCGTATGTTACGTTTTTGGATAACTTTAATGCTGGTTTTGTTTCATGTTTCGCATGCTAGGTTTTTGGATAACTTTGATAGTAGTTTTGTTTCGTATGTTACGTTTTTGGATAACTTTGATACTGGTTTTGTTTCGTATGTTACGTTTTTGGATAACTTTAATGCTGGTTTTGTTTTATGTTTCGCATGCTAGGTTTTTGGATAACTTTGATAGTAGTTTTGTTTCGTATGTTACGTTTTTGGATAACTTTGATGCTGGTTTTGTTTTATGTTTCGCATGCTAGGTTTTTGGATAACTTTGATAGTAGTTTTGTTTCGTATGTTACGTTTTTGGATAACTTTAATGCTGGTTTTGTTTCATGTTTCGCATGCTAGGTTTTTGGATAACTTTGATAGTAGTTTTGTTTCGTATGTTACGTTTTTGGATAACTTTGATGCTGGTTTTGTTTTATGTTTCGCATGCTAGGTTTTTGGATAACTTTGATAGTAGTTTTGTTTCGTATGTTACGTTTTTGGATAACTTTAATGCTGGTTTTGTTTCATGTTTCGCATGCTAGGTTTTTGGATAACTTTGATAGTAGTTTTGTTTCGTATGTTACGTTTTTGGATAACTTTGATGTTAGTTTTGTTTTTATGTTTCGTATGTCAGGTTTTTGGATAACTTTGATACTGGTTTTGTTTTTACGTTTTGTACGTTAGGTTTTTGGATGAAAACAAAAAACCAACATCAAAGTTATCCAAAAATCTGACATACGAAACATAAAACAACCAAAATGATAAATATACTCCTGTTGTTTTACTTATAATGTCAAATTTAAATTCCACGTTAAAATATAAAGTCACCAACCAAAAAAGGTACAGAACTTTTTAAGAGATAAATATGTATTATAAATATGCATTCAGTTATTAAGCCTAATTTTAAGGGCCACACGACTTGTGACAGCAGCTCTCCAAAGTCACACATATATTGAACATGAAATTCGGATGTAATTTAGTAATGTTCTACGAGCGACGGATAGAAATGATCTGTGATATTATATAACATTTTTATATCTTTCAGAGATCTTAGAGAAACCATATGAACAACTTACTTAATTCAGTTCTAAGCATACCCGTTGCCTAGCACATTCAGACAGCAATGTTGGCTGTTTTGAAATAGTTGAAAATATATATATCCTAAACCGAAAGATTGGTTTGTTTGTTTCGAATTTCGCGCAAAGCTACATGAGGGCTATCTGCGCTAGCCGTTCCTAATTTTGTAGTGTAAGTAAGACAAGAGGAAGGGCAGCAAGTCATCACCACCCATTGCCAACTTTTGGACTTCTCTTCTGCAAACCAATAGTGGACTGATCGTCACATTATAACGTCCTGACGGCTAAAAAGACGAGCGTGTTTTCTGTGACAAGGATTTGAAACCGCGACCCTGAGATTACGAGTCGAGTGCCGTAACCACCTGGCCACGCCGAACCAAACCGATTGAAGCGAATTGTTGTTGTTCATAACAGAACAACCAATATAAGAGGGAAGAATGTATCATGTAAATAAAATAATAAATCAGTGGCTGGATAATCAGGTTTATATCACGTATTTGAACGACGATTATATTTCACTTATGTTTCTGATTATGTTTCAATGATAAATACATAGCAATACATGAACTATAGACAAAAATATGGAGCACTGTTGGAAGGAGTCTTGTAGAAATGAGGTATTTGGTCTTCAATTTGTTTTCTCCTTATTTAATAATTGTATTAAATGTATACTTTCTAATCTCGGGTGGAACTTTTTTCTTTCGCGGAGTATTCTAATTACGTGCTTCGTTCTCATTTTGTATTATATTGTCTATACATGGTTTCTCAGCTGTATTACGGCTAGTAATCTGTCTTTCGTTTAATATTTATCTTTGAAAGAGTTGATTGAAAAAATTACAAACACTACATTCAAATATCCTGAACGGTTTCCCTCACAGGTTGAAATTTTGAATTTTGTTTTCTTTATAGCTGAGTGTCTGTGTTCTAAACTAATTATTTAACTTTTCCAAATGTTGATTTGTTATATAATTATCTTATGCAGTTTTGTAATTTGAGTATTATTCTGTTGACTGTTTTATTTTCTAAACCAATCACTGTTCCTTGAATAGTAAAACAATATTTTTACAAACGTTTGTAAATTTATAATCGGAATTGAATATTATAAATGAAAAAAACTTTGTTGATGATTAAACACGAACTACTTGCATAATTCAGTTTGTCCAGCACAGAACGTATCAATACATTTTGCTACTGAGTTGCTTTAAAAAGTAATAAGGCTTACTGAGTAGAGAAGATACGTCGTTACCTAGCAACTTCCAAACGGCAGTGCTCGTTGAGTTTAAATACAGGTAACACAAGTAAAAGGAACCATACTTGTTTATTTTAGAAGCAGCCAATATGTGTACATTGACTGCTGTTAAAATTTATACTGTGTATTGGGGTAAAAATAGAATAAATAAGAATGTTGAATCAGCCAGAGCGAGAAGACAGTTTACCACTGAAAACAACACCTTTGTTGGTGATAGCATTATTAACTTCACTGTACAGAAGTTGTGACTGTACATTATCACACCATTATTAACTTCACTGTACATTATCACACCATTATTAACTTCACTGTACAGAAGTTGTGACTGTACATTATCACACCATTATTAACTTTACTGTACAGAAGTTGTGACTGTACATTATCACACCATTGTTAACTTTACTGTACAGATGTTGTGACTGTACATTATCACACCATTATTAACTTTACTGTACAGATGTTGTGACTGTACATTATCACACCATTGTTAACTTTACTGTACAGATGTTGTGACTGTACATTATCACACCATTATTAACTTCACTGTACATTATCACACCATTATTAACTTCACTGTACAGAAGTTGTGACTGTACATTATCACACCATTATTAACTTTACTGTACAGAAGTTGTGACTGTACATTATCACACCATTGTTAACTTTACTGTACAGATGTTGTGACTGTACATTATCACACCATTGTTAACTTTACTGTACAGATGTTGTGACTGTACATTATCACACCATTATTAACTTCACTGTACATTATCACACCATTGTTAACTTTACTGTACAGATGTTGTGACTGTACATTATCACACCATTGTTAACTTTACTGTACAGATGTTGTGACTGTACATTATCACACCATTATTAACTTCACTGTACATTATCACACCATTGTTAACTTTACTGTACAGATGTTGTGACTGTACATTATCACACCATTGTTAACTTTACTGTACAGATGTTGTGACTGTACATTATCACACCATTGTTAACTTTACTGTACATATGTTGTGACTGTACATTATCACACCATTATTAACTTTACTGTACAGAAGTTGTGACTGTACATTCTAGCTGCATTGTTAACTTTAGAGAGGTTGTGACTGTACATTCTAGCAGCATTGTTAACTTTACAGAGGTTGTGACTGTACATTATCACACCATTATTAACTTCACTGTACATATGTTGTGACTGTACATTACCACATTATTATAAACTTCACTGTACATATGTTGTGACTGTACATTATCACATTATTATTAACTTCACTGTACATATGTTGTGACTGTACATTATCACACCATTATTAACTTTACTGTACAGAAGTTGTGACTGTACATTATCACACCATTATTATCTTTACTGTACATATGTTGTGACTGTACATTATCACACCATTGTTATCTTTACTGTACATATGTTGTGACTGTACATTACCACATTATTATAAACTTCACTGTACATATGTTGTGACTGTACATTATCACATTATTATTATCTTTACTGTACAGAAGTTGTGACTGTACATTATCACACCATTATTAACTTTACTGTACATATGTTGTGACTGTACATTATCACACCATTATTATCTTTACTGTACAGAAGTTCTAGCTGTACCTTCTCACTGTACAACTCCTCTTTCTTGTATACTTTACTATATGACTGGTTAGATGCAAATAAAACGATTTATTTGTGGTAATACTTGTCGTGAAACAAGAAAAATACACAAATACCAGTAAAGGAACAGAAGTATTGTAGTTCTTGTAAAATAAGTTGGATTTACAGAGGTGAAATACTGTAGTTCTGGTATAACTGGTGAGACTAACAGAAGTGAAATACTGTAGTTCTGGTATAACTGGTGGTACTAACAGAAGTGAAATACTGTAGTTCTGGTATAACTGGTGGTACTAACAGAAGAGAAATAATGTAGTTCTGGTATAACTGGTGAGACTTACAGAAGAGAAATACTGTAGTTCTGGTATAGCTGGTGAGACTTACAGAAGAGAAATATTGTAGTTCTGGTATAGCTGGTGAGACTTACAGAAGAGAAATATTGTACTTCTGGTATAACTGGTGGTACTAACAGAAGTGAAATACTGTAGTTCTGGTATAACTGGTGAGACTAAGAGAAGAGAAATATTGTAGTACTGGTATAACTGGTGGTACTAACAGAAGTGAAATACTGTAGTTCTGGTATAACTGGTGGTACTAACAGAAGTGAAATACTGTAGTTCTGGTATAACTGGTGAGACTAAGAGAAGAGAAATATTGTAGTACTGGTATAACTGGTGAGACTTACAGAAGAGAAATACTGTAGTTCTGGTATAACTGGTGGTACTAACAGAAGTGAAATACTGTAGTTCTGGTATAACTGGTGAGACTTACAGAAGAGAAATATTGTAGTTCTGGTATAACTGGTGGTACTAACAGAAGTGAAATACTGTAGTTCTGGTATAACTGGTGGTACTAACAGAAGTGAAATACTGTAGTTCTGGTATAACTGGTGAGACTAAGAGAAGAGAAATATTGTAGTACTGGTATAACTGGTGGTACTAACAGAAGTGAAATACTGTAGTTCTGGTATAACTGGTGAGACTAACAGAAGAGAAATATTGTAGTTCTGGTATAACTGGTGAGACTTACAGAAGAGAAATATTGTAGTTCTGGTATAACTGGTGGTACTAACAGAAGTGAAATACTGTACTTCTGGTATAACTGGTGAGACTTACAGAAGAGAAATATTGTAGTTCTGGTATAACTGGTGGTACTAACAGAAGTGAAATACTGTAGTTCTGGTATAACTGGTGAGACTTACAGAAGAGAAATATTGTAGTACTGGTATAACTGGTGGTACTAACAGAAGTGAAATACTGTAGTTCTGGTATAACTGGTGAGACTTACAGAAGAGAAATACTGTAGTTCTGGTATAACTGGTGAGACTAACAGAAGAGAAATATTGTAGTTCTGGTATAACTGGTGAGACTTACAGAAGAGAAATATTGTAGTTCTGGTATAACTGGTGGTACTAACAGAAGTGAAATACTGTACTTCTGGTATAACTGGTGAGACTTACAGAAGAGAAATATTGTAGTTCTGGTATAACTGGTGGTACTAACAGAAGTGAAATACTGTAGTTCTGGTATAACTGGTGAGACTTACAGAAGAGAAATATTGTAGTACTGGTATAACTGGTGGTACTAACAGAAGTGAAATACTGTAGTTCTGGTATAACTGGTGAGACTAACAGAAGAGAAATATTGTAGTTCTGGTATAACTGGTGAGGCTTACAAAAGAGAAATATTGTAGTTCTGGTATAACTGGTGGTACTAACAGAAGTGAAATAGTGTAGTTCTGGTATAACTGGTCAGACTTACAGAAGTGAAATACTGTAGTTCTGGTATAACTGGTGGTACTAACAGAAGTGAAATACTGTACTTCTGGTATAACTGGTGAGACTTACAGAAGAGAAATACTGTAGTTCTGGTATAACTGGTGAGACTAACAGAAGAGAAATAATGTAGTTCTGGTATAACTGGTGGTACTAACAGAAGAGAAATAATGTAGTTTTGGTATAACTGGTGAGGCTTACAGAAGAGAAATACTGTAGTTCTGGTATAACTGGTGGTACTAACAGAAGTGAAATACTGTACTTCTGGTATAACTGGTGAGACTTACAGAAGAGAAATATTGTAGTTCTGGTATAACTGGTGAGACTTACAGAAGAGAAATATTGTAGTTCTGGTATAACTGGTGAGACTTACAGAAGAGAAATACTGTAGTTCTGGTATAACTGGTGGTACTAACAGAAGTGAAATACTGTACTTCTGGTATAACTGGTGAGACTTACAGAAGAGAAATACTGTAGTTCTGGTATAACTGGTGAGACTAACAGAAGAGAAATAATGTAGTTCTGGTATAACTGGTGGTACTAACAGAAGAGAAATACTGTAGTTCTGGTATAACTGGTGAGACTTACAGAAGAGAAATACTGTAGTTCTGGTATAACTGGTGGTACTAACAGAAGTGAAATACTGTACTTCTGGTATAACTGGTGAGACTTACAGAAGAGAAATATTGTAGTTCTGGTATAACTGGTGAGACTTACAGAAGAGAAATATTGTAGTTCTGGTATAACTGGTGGTACTAACAGAAGTGAAATAGTGTAGTTCTGGTATAACTGGTGAGACTTACAGAAGAGAAATACTGTAGTTCTGGTATAACTGGTGAGACTTACAGAAGAGAAATATTGTAGTTCTGGTATAACTGGTGAGACTTACAGAAGAGAAATACTGTAGTTCTGGTATAACTGGTGAGAGTTACAGAAGAGAAATACTGTAGTTCTGGTATAACTGGTGAGACTTACAGAAGAGAAATATTGTAGTTCTGGTATAACTGGTGGTACTAACATAAGTGAAATACTGTAGTTCTGGTATAACTGGTGGTACTAACAGAAGAGAAATACTGTAGTTCTGGTATAACTGGTGAGACTTACAGAAGAGAAATACTGTAGTTCTAGTATAACTGGTGAGACTTACAGAAGAGAAATATTGTAGTTCTGGTATAACTGGTGGTACTAACAGAAGTGAAATACTGTACTTCTGGTATAACTAGTGAGACTTACAAAAGTGGAATACTGTAGTTCTGGTATAACTGGTGAGACTAACAGAAGAGAAATATTGTAGTTCTGGTATAACTGGTGAGACTAACAGAAGAGAAATAATGTAGTTCTGGTATAACTGGTGAGGCTTACAGAAGAGAAATACTGTAGTTCTGGTATAACTGGTGAGACTTACAGAAGAGAAATACTGTAGTTCTGGTATAACTGGTGGTACTAACAGAAGTGAAAATTAAATATAAACCCTTCGAGTTGTGATGTGAATTCTTTTGACAATTCAGAACTGATACAAAGAAGATCAATAGATAATATTTTCTAGGTATGCTTGTTGTATTGGTGAGAACCAGAAGTTTACAAGTTTCAAGAATATAGATAGAAATATTTATTAAATAAAGATTTAATAACAAGCGTGAGTCAGAAGTAGAAACAAAAAATGAAACTAGAGTTCGCATTATTTTGATCAATCATAAACTTCGGATAAACGGAAGTGTTCGTATATGAACTTTATCACGACTGTTTGTTTGTTTATAAACACAGAATTACACAGTCGTCTGTTTTCTCTGTGCCAACAACGAGTATCGAAACTTAGTTTTTATTATTATAAGTTTTCAGATTTACCGTTGAGAGTTTAGAGGGGGTTGGGTGGCGATTGATGGTAAACTAAAAGACACACGTATTATCTGGTGGGGCAAACTTTGAAATCTATATGCAAAAACGGCTCGTTTGGGCTGAGAAAACACTTTTACATAGAAGAGCGAACAACGTTTCGACCTTCTTCGGTCATCGTCAGGTTCACAAAAACTTTGAAATCTCTTAGAGTGAAACTGAAGAGAGTGAAATTAATATTTTAGATGCGTGTTACTGAGTTAGGACAATATTCAAACAGCAGGATGACCTGGGTTAAAATGTACACCATTAGAACTCCTACAGGTTTAGTGTACACCACGCTAATATATGCCTTATAGTCACGTGTCAGGGTAACAGTTTAGATATGAACACAACTAGGAGACACACAGTATTAGTGTACACCACGCTAATATAGGTACTGATAGTCACGTATCAGGGTAATTCCACTAATTGTATCATAAGATCGAAATTAGGTATCTAAATATTAAATGTATTTGCTCATATGCCTAGCAATTGAAACTTATAACGCCTAAAACCCGGTTTTGATACCCGTGGTGGACACTGCTTCTACATTATGCAGCACTGCACTTAGCAAGAAGAAAACAGAAACAAATATTTTTAAGTATTATAATAAATGTTATTTCAGTGACCAATGAAAATATACTCGTTGAGACCATAAGTGTAACAAAATAACCAGTATATTAATAACGTTGTAGTTGTGAAGGGATATCTTTGTAGAGTGGAATTCTACAAGATTTGGTGGAAGTTAATGTTTCCTGGAAGCTTGAATTTACACAATAGGAAAAACAAACATATTTTCTAGAGCTAAAACAAGGCTTTCAGTTATATTAAGTCTTACGACAATAAGATTTCATTTCGAACAAGTGGATTTTTTTAGATAGAAAAAAAAAACACTCACCTTCTGTGATCTCTGTATGACAAAAGTCCAGTATTTGTCTGGGTAAACCTCAGAGCACGTGACTCGTTCTAGCTCCACCTACGTGGTTACCTTGGTAACTGAATCATGAAGGATTTATCAGCGGTTGGACGAACAGAAACTATTCCTAGTAATAAGACTGTTATGTCACCACTAAACAGGTTCCAGAAAACACAGTAATACGACTGTTACGTCACCACTAAACAACTTCCACAAAACACAGTAATATGACCGTTACGTCACCACTAAACAACTTCCACAAAACACAGTAATATGACCGTTACGTGACCACTAAACAGCTTCCAGAAAACACAGTAATATGACTGTTACGTCTCCACTAGAAACCTTCCAGAAAACACAGTAATATGACCGTAACGTCACCACTAAACAGCTTCCAGAAAACACAGTAATATGACTGTTACGTGACCACTAAACAGCTTCCAGAAAACACAGTAATATGACTGTTACGTCTCCACTAGAAACCTTCCAGAAAACACAGTAATATGACCGTTACGTCACCACTTAACAGCTTCCACAAAACACAGTAATATGACCGTTACGTCACCACTAAACAGCTTTCTAAAACACAGTAATATGACCGTTACGTCACCACTAAACAGCTTCCAGAAAACACAGTAATATGACCGTTACGTCACCACTTAACAGCTTCCACAAAACACAGTAATGTGACCGTTACGTCACCACTAAACAGCTTCCAGAAAACACAGTAATATGACCGTTACGTCACCACTAAACAGCTTCCAGAAAACACAGTAATATGACCGTTACGTCACCACTACACAGCTTCCAGAAAACACAGTAATATGACCGTTACGTCACCACTACACAGCTTCCAGAAAACACAGTAATATGACCGTTACGTCACCACTACACAGCTTCCAGAAAACACAGTAATATGACCGCTACGTCACCACTAAACAGCTTCCGGAAAACACAGTAATATGACCGTTACGTCACCACTAAACAGCTTCCGGAAAACACCATCACCGTATTTTTCTTTCGTCGAACGTTTTACTACAAGTTGTAAATAATTGTTACATCCTAGTCATAAACATTGACAGAAGAAAAATACCCCTTACCCCAGTTTCCTGGGGTAATTCTGCTATAACGAATAGGGTTCACAACAATTGCATCTATTTAAATTACAATAACTCGTTTGTTAGAGTCATACGAGTCAAGACACGAAGAATATTTCAGTTTTCGTCTCAACTGTTTAACAGTATCTAAATATTTTTAATATGTGTAGCATGTATAGTGTAGTAATCACATTACAGTTGTGAAGACTGGCCTCTCCATGTCTGAAAATGAAGTTAGTCGAATATATATTTAATCACTCGTTTAAAACACCGTCTTAAATAGCATGGGTTAGGTGGATTTGGCGTAGCCTAGTGGTCAATGTGTCCAGATTTTGAATCTGTGGGTTCATGATTCATATACTTCTGTCGCCAAGTGTGAACTGTCCGCAGTGTGCGTGGATATATGTAATACGTAAGTCCATCGTGTATATAGCTGCATCTAATACATAAGTGTGGACTGCCCATCGTGTGTATGGGTGTGTGTAATACGTAAGTGTGAACTGTCCACCGTGTGTATGGAGGTATGTAATATGTAAAAGTGAACTGTCCACCGTGTGTATGGATGTGTGTAAAATGTAAGTGTGAACTGTCCGCAGTGTGCGTGGATGTATGTAACACGTAAGTCCATCATGTATATATACTCTTCAAAAAAAGAAACGCAAAAGACAAAATTTGATACATATTGTTAACAAGTTTATTCCGGGTAGTTCTGTATGACATGTGTGAAACTTTGCACATTCACTGCTGAACATCCAAAGTCTGCAAAGGCGAAGTCCACGCTCACTAGTTGAAGTTTAACGTCACTCAACGTCAATAACGAGTGTGCCCCCCGTGAGCATCAATAACTGCTTGGCATCTACTGCCCATTGAAGCGATGAGATGACGAATCACATCCTGTGAAATGGCTGTCCACTCAGTCTGCAAAGCTGCTGCAAGCTGAGGTAGAGTCTCCGGTTGAGGTTGTCGCCGTCGCAGACGTCGGTCCAACTCGTCCCAAAGATGTTCGATGGGGTTTAAATCTGGTGATCTGGATGGGCCAGGGAAGAACGTTGATGTTGTGGTGTCTCAAGGAGACAGTGGTGAGTGGGGCTGTGTGAGGACGGGCGTTGTCATGTTGAAAAACGTCGTTGACGTTCACCATGATGGGTTGCACATGGGGCCTAAGAATCTCGTCGACGGTTCCGTACGGTCTGATCGGAAATCCTACGCAGCCCTGGTATTGTTGAGGCAGTAGACGTCGCAGTGGTGGTCCTATCCCGAAGGTGACGTAACCGGATGTAGCGATCTTGTGCGGGCGTGGTCACACGAGGTCTGCCAGATCGTGGACGGTCACAAGTTGATCCATGTTGTTGGTGACGATTCCATAGCCTTGTGATGGTGCTTGGGTGGACATTCACAGCTCTGGCAACATCTGATCGAGATTCGCCTGCTTCCAGCGACCAGTGGCGTTGTTGCGTTGTGCTTCAGTCAGTCTTGGCGTAACTGTATTGCGTGTCGGTGGCTTAACACTGAGCTATGGAAACCGAGAACCCGTCACTTTTATAGGGATTGTGCACATGTTGCACTTGCAGAACATTCAGATCTCTCAAACAAATTTATTGGACACGAATGCGTTTTGGCGAAAAATCCGATGTTTTCCTACGTTTTCAAAGTGCACAACTTTTATTGTCATTTTGGTCTGACAATCAGTGCCTTAACATGTGTAACATCACATACTCTGAGCTTGTAACGTTATTACATATAGTTCTCTTTAAAAATATCCCTTTTGCGTTTCTTTTTGTGAAGAGTATAGCTGCATCTAATACATAGGTGTGAACTGTCCATCGTGTGTATGGGTGTGTAATACGTAAGTGTGAACTATCCACCGTAAACTGATCTATTACACATTTTTACACAAATATAACAACATCCATCGTGTTCATTACCTAATCACTGACGTAGAACCATGTTATATTAGTTTTAACTACTTGGAGCTGTATATAACACCGCATATCGGTTTCATTACCTAATCACTGACGTAGAACCATGTTATACTAGTTTTAACTACTTGGAGCTGTATATAACACCGCATATCGGTTTCATTACCTAATCACTGACGTAGAACCATGTTATATTAGTTTTAACTACTTGGAGCTGTATATAACACCGCATATCGGTTTCATTACCTAATCACTGACGTAGAGCCATGTTATATTAGTTTTAACTACTTGGAGCTGTATATAACACCGCATATCGGTTTCATTACCTAATCACTGACGTAGAACAATTTTATATTAGTTTTAACTACTTGGAGCTGTATATAACACCGCATATCGGTTTCATTACCTAATCACTGACGTAGAACCATGTTATATTAGTTTTAACTACTTGGAGCTGTTGCTAAAAGCATTAATCGGTTCGATTACGTAGTTAATAAGCTTCACCCATATTATAATAATTTTGATATATTTTATTCTGTAAAAACTGATTATAAAATTATTAAATATCAAAAATTCCAAAGTATTACACAAATCTCTGGAAATTTTCTTTGAAAATGAAATTTATTTTACAGCATGCACGTGCAGAACATTCACAGCAAACTGTTCGCACGTGCCGTACAGGTTAACTCGTGGCCTGTAATTGAGTTAATAGTTTAATTGAGCAAGAAATTAAATCTCTAACTAGCTTCTAACCACTTATTAATTACAGTGGTTTTATAACAAGTGATATGGTGTTTAATCACCATGTGATGCATGTAATAGGATAAACTGTGAATAGGATAAACATGAATATAGTGTAATAACTATATTATTTTTGTGTCATAATTTTTTACCTTTGAGTTCTTAAAATACGATATTTCTTTTCTACTTTGTGAAATAGTTTTAAAACTTACACATAATGTCTCATGTTCTCCTCTAGGTGCCGCTTTTGCGTCAGATATGTCTGGAGGTTCTAGCAAGACAAGAGTTGGATTTTGTTAAACGTAGTTATATCGTGTTTTGTTATGCGATAAAAGTACATTTATAGCACTATTAGATAAAGTAATGTCTTACTCTTTAGCACATTAAAGTAATGTCTTACCCTTTACCACATTAATGTCTTACTCTTTAGCACATTAAAGTAATGTCTTACTCTTTAGCACATTAAAGTAATTTCTCACTCTTTAGCACATTAAAGTAATTTCTCACTCTTTAGCACATTAAAGTAATGTCCTACTCTTCACATTAAAGCGCTTTCTAACTGACATAGTTTTTATTATTCTTGTTCAGAGATGTAGTCGTAATTGGCTTAAGATCACTTAACAATTAAATAAATTTTATGTAGATCTATAGTAAATATCTGGATCTTAAGTGAGGCTGTTTTGTTTTCGTTCTCAGGGCCTGGCATGACCTAGCGCGTTAAGGCGTGCGCTTCGTAATCTGAGGGTCGCACCAAACATGCTTGCCCTCCCAGCCGTGGGGGCGTTATAATGTGACGGTCAATCCCACTAATCGTTGGTAAAAGAGTAGCCCAAGAGTTGGCGGTGGGTGGTAATGACTAGCTGCCTTCCCTCTAGTCTTACACTCCTAAATTAGGGACGGCTAGCACAGGTAACCCTCGAGTTGCTTTGTGCGAAATTCCAAACAACAACAAAATTTTTTCGTCCTCCAACATTTCAAGATAAAGCTGGCTTATCTATCTGAATACTAAAATGATTTGTTTTGAAATTAAGCGCAACGTTATACCATCAAATGTTTGGGTTCTGCCCACCCCGGGTTTTGAAACCTAATGTTTACCGCCATAAGGCCGCTGACTTACTGCTTAGCCTCATTAGAGAGAAATATATACATCATCAGCGAACAGCGCTCTCTCACGGGTATTCCAGGTTGTCTCTTACTGATTGTTAAACTCTCAACATAGCTAGCAAATAGCACCTTCTCATGTGTATTCCAGTAGGCCGACTTATTATGACTAAACATATAGCTCGCATTTTGTAACTTAACGTTTAGCGATTTTGGAAGACAAGTTGCAGACACACTTATGTCAACTGCTTCTCTTCGTACTATTATATGACATTGTTATAAGTTATATTGGAATATTAATTGTTTGTTTTTGAAATTCGCACGAAGCTACACGAGTGTTACCAGCGCTAGTCGTCATCACCACCCACCGCCAACTCTTGGGCTACTCTTTTACCAATGAATAACAGGACTGACCGTACATTATAACGTCCCCACGGCTAAAAGGGCGAGCATGTTTGGTGTGACGGAGATTCATACCCTCGACCCTCGGATTACGAATCGAGTGCCTTAACCACCTGGTCATGCCGGACATGGAAGATTAACTTCTTAAAAGTTATTCTGGTTCGTCGCCCACAAAACGGTTTAGAATCTAAAAAACAAGAAGAAACGTGATTTTTCTCCATTAAATATAAAGGAAAAGAGAGAGAGAAACTCTCACCAAGACTACTGTAAACATAAGTTATGAGGATTTATTTATACAGGACATATTTCATGTTCTGTGATTCGAAACCCAACGAAGTTGCTGTTAGTCCGTGATATTTTCATGACATTTGATATCTTTATGAAACAGAACAAGTTTTGAGAAACCAAAAAGTGAAATCCGATTTTTATTGCATTTCTAACTTAAGTTTGGTAATAAGATCGACCCTCCAGGTAATGGTAAAAAAAACATTTTATTTCAACCAAAGTTTTACCATAAAACTGGCTGAAAAAACGTTTTTTTTAAATAATTACCTGAAAGATGGAAGGTCATTATGGAAGGTCATTGTTTTAGTTGTTTCCCAAATATATAAATACATTCGTTACTCTCTCTATCTCGAAGGTAAACGTGGAGTTTGTATTTTGTTATATGTCTTATTACTAAATCATCTGGTTCGGTATGGCCAGGTGGTCGCGGGTTCGAATCATTCTTCACACCAAACAGACTCACCCTTTCAGCCGTGAGGGCGTTATAATGTTACATTCAATCCCACTATTCGTTGGTAAAAGAGTGTCCCAAAAGTTGGCGGTGGGTGGTGATGACTAGCTGCTCTTCCTTCTAGTCTTACACTGCTAAATTAGGGAGGGCTAGCGGAGATAGCCAGCCCTCTTGTAACTTAACACGAAATTCAAAACAAACAACTCGTCTGCTATTTTTGACACCAAGGAATTGCAAACACAACGTACAAAAATCGTTTACTTTTTTCTTACTTTAACTTTGTTTCCCAAATATCCAAATACCTTCACTACTTTCTGTCCTTAAAAGTTAAAACATGGAGTTTGTATTCTGGTTGTTAAATTAGGTTTGTGTTCTGGTTGTCAAATTAGGTTTGTGTTCTGGTTGTCAAATTAGGTGTGTATTCTGGTTGTCAAATTAGGCTTGTATTCTGGTTGTCAAGTTAGGTTTGTGTTCTGGTTGTCAAATTAGAACATTATAAATTAAGGAATGAAACTGGAAAACAAACAACTAGAAACCAAAAAAATATATATATTTTTTTATATTTAATGTCTTCTAAAGATAAAGTTCCTACTGCGAATAATAACAGTTTACAGGGACCATTTCTTGTAACTTATTAAATAGTCTTATATATGATAGAAACTGAGGTGTTTAGGGACTATTCTTTAAAATATAGTTCACTAAAGGTGAGTGAAACTGAACGTCGGTCTAGTTTTTATTCAGAAGTCCTGCTCACAAGAAACAAAACAACAAACACTAAATCGATGTGTGGTCGAGAACCCGCTGGTTTCTTATATAAAGAACACTTGTTATTTGAAATGTCTGGAAAGGACCGGAATCTAGAATCGCGTTCATGTGTAATTTACTGTTTGTTTAGAATTCTCGTGAAATGTTGTACAACAATTCATTACACACATGGGTCAGCGTAGATCAGTGACTTTTTACTTTGGATTCAAAGTTCAGTGTTCGAGGCTATCTCGCTGTTTTGTTCTTGGGTAAAAAAATTCACCTGCACTGTTTCAGGTTACCTACCTGCAGGAAATAGATTAACCTGCAATGAACAGCCACCCTGTACAACAGGGAGAAGGGGTGGTAAGGTTAGGTTAGGTTAGATTAGGTAAGGTAAGGTTAGGTTAGATTAGGCAAGGTTAGGTTAGGTTAGATTAGGTAAGGTAAGGTTAGGTTAGGTTAGATTAGGCAAGGTTAGGTTAGGTTAAGTTAGATTAGGTTAGGTAAGGTTAGATTAGGTAAGGTAAGGTTAAGTAAGGTAAGGTTAGGTTAGGTTAGGGTTAGATTAGGTAAGGTTAGGTTAGGTTAGATTAGATTAAGCCAGATTAAGGTTAGGGTTAGATTAGATTAGAGGAGGTTAGGTTAGTTAGGTTAGGCCAGATTAAAAGGTAAGGCCAGGTTAGGTTAGGTTAAGTTAGATTAGGTTAGGTAAGGTTAGATTAGGTAAGATAAGATTGAGTAAGGTAAGGTTAGATTAGGTTAGGTTAGGTTAGATTAGGTAAGGTAAGGTAAGGTTAGGTTAGATTAGATTAGGTAAGGTTAGGTTAGGTTAGGTTAGATTAGGTAAGGTTAGATTAGGTAAGGTAAGGTTAGGTTAGATTAGATTAGATTAGATTAGGTAAGGTAAGGTAAGGTAAGGTTAGGTTAGGTTAGATTAGGTAAGGTAAGGTTAGGTTAGGTTAGGTTAGATTAGGTAAGGTGAGGTTAGGTTAGGCACCGGATCCTGAGTTCTTTCCCTCCATTAAAGAGACTTGACTTTTGACATTAAAAGGAAGGCAGCAAGTCAAGAGCACTCGCTGTCAACTATTAGACTTCTCTTGTATGACGTAATAATGGTATATATATAACCAACACACGTTACCCTAGATTTACCATGAGATACTTAACACACTTAGTGCCTTTGATTTATCACTATATAATTAACATACGTGTTACCCTTGATTTATCACCATATAACCAACACACGTGTTACCTTTAGTTCATTACTATATTATCAACACACGTGTTATCCTTGATTTATAACTATATAATCAACACACGTGTTACCCTTCATTTATCATTATACATTCAACACCTGCTACCTTTGATTTATCATTATTCAGGCAACACATATGGTAACTTTCATTTATTACCAAGTAGTCTACACACGTTACCTAATAGTATATCACGTGTGCTAGCTTTAGTAATGTAATTGTATATATTGTATACCAGTTATAATAATGTAACAGTGTATCATGCATACAAGCATTAATAATCTGATAGTATATCATTCATACCACTCTTAATCATGTGACAGTGTATCCCGCATAACAACCTTAATAGGTTTGATAATAGCTGTTATAAATTAATTGCATTTTATATACCAGCCCTAACAATCTTTCAACATATCTCGTAACTTAGTATTGATTTGCTGATAATGTACTGTGCATTAGTATGTCATTTGTATGAAACTTGATTTCGTCGAGGCTTCATATGAACTTGTATTTATTATTGTACTTATTTTTTCGTATGTTCATTGTCATATTTACAATAAACTCTTTGGATATCCTGAAAAATACAAATACAGTTATAGTTCAATAGAGGTATTATATCATACTATATAATAAACGAGTGACTAATATGTATCAAAAAAGAGCTTAATATCTCTTCCAAACAATAGATGGCGCTAAATTACATTAGTATCGATATTTTTTCACTTCTTCGATAAGACATTTTTAGGTATTTAGTTTATAAGATTTTTCTGTCATTTTGAATGAAAAGTTATACCTTTGTGTATTTATCCTTCACCACATCATAAAATTATCTGCATTTGTCATAGCAATAAATAATTTACTGGATCAATCGTTTGACGATGTCAGAATATTTCTTCAAGAACCGGTTTTTCGTAAGGTCAATCTGTGTCACGTTATATATCATAACGTAGGAGCGTTATAATGTAATAGTCAATCTCACTATTCGTTGGTAAAAGAGTAGCCCAAGAGTTGACTGTGGGTGGTGATGACTAGCTGCTTTCCCTCTAGTCTTACACTGCCAAATTAGGGACGGCTAGCGCAGATAGTCCTCGTGTAGCTTTGTGCGAAATTCAAAAAACTAATAAATATATATATATATAAGGGTAGATAACACAGTATAAAACACAGATAGGTTAAACTTATAATCAAGAACCACGTGCATGTTGTTTTCGTGAAATACTAGGATAAACCGTTTCGCTGTACGTCTTTCTGCAGAATTATAATTAGTTTTTAGA
Source organism: Tachypleus tridentatus (assembly GCF_004210375.1). Lineage (NCBI taxonomy): Eukaryota > Metazoa > Arthropoda > Merostomata > Xiphosura > Limulidae > Tachypleus > Tachypleus tridentatus. The sequence continues at coordinate 186,368,294 of NC_134825.1, read as the reverse complement.
AAATATGTTCATAAAACATTTATTTATTTATATTTAGCTTTCAGAAGATAAATTTATCATAATTTACCATCATGTGACGGACACTCAGCGAGCTATGTAATATCTACAGCATTGGTTTTGAGTGTTTATTCATTTGAAAACATTCAGTTTTGCAGAAGTTCTAATTTTAAATTAAAATAAAAAATACAGTTTCTTTTACTTGCTCTTTTCTTTAATATAATCGGTCAATAAATGATGTAACATAAGACTTTGTTTTAGGATTTCTGCACTAGAATACGCATGAAATAAGTATATATTGCCTCATAGTACAAAATAATAATTGGTTGGAGCTTCAGCTATCTGTTTATATTATGAGACTTTTGTTTATAATGTAATAACTCTGTTATTTAGTATAATTGTACAAATTCCGTTATATTTATATACTACCTGGAGTACCTGTCACATGGACGTAAGTCACATAAATAATTAATTAATGAAACGTTATTTTAGAACATGACATGTTGTTCCCTTATAAACAATAAACCTTGGTAACAAATTTGGTGACGATCCATCTACAGGGGGCGAACTAGCGGTGAGAAACGCAAAAAATACCCATAAAATCCGCAAATTTGAAAACTGAAAATTTGTATGTACCTCCTGATGAACCTCCGTAAAGGTCCATTCACACTTTACAAAGTAGTTACGGACATACAATGGAACATACTATATGTATATTAACGAACTTTATTTATATTGAAGCTAAAATTACATCTTGGTGACTTTTAGAAGTAAAAACCATGGCCATAGATGACACCACCTGTATTCGTTTACCTTTATATATATTTGTTAGTTTTTAAAATTTTGCGCAAAGCTACATGAGGGTTAATCTGCGCTATCCATCCGTAATTTAGCAGTGTAAGAATATAGGGAAGGCAAAACTAGTCATCACCACCCACTGCCAACTCTTGGGCTACCCTTTTACCAATGAATAGTGGAATTGACCGTCACATTATAATGCTCCCACGGCAGAAAAGGGCGAGCATGTTTGGTGTGACGGTTATTCGAACCCGCGGCCCTCTAGTGCCTTAACAACCTGGCCATGCCTGGCTTTATATAGATGTGTGTGTGTAATAGAAGACAAAGAATCAAAATAGTGGAAGGAACATTTTAAAAGTTTAAATACGAGAACATTAGATGTACTACTGCAGGTTCTTGGAAAGTGTTCTGTTTCAAGAGCAGATAAAGAGTAACAATGTTATATCGTTATGCTGTATGGCTACAGTGTGCATAATGCTTCTCGTGGTTCATGGCAAGCGCATGTTGTTGTAACGTTACAACAGTAAAAATTACAATGTTAAGCATCCCCTGTGTGATGTTATTTTACTGTCTACTGATTGACTGACAGACAACACGTTACTGTAAATTGGAGCAAGTGATTAAAACATGTAATCCCTCCGGGCGGCCTTTGGCCTCCTTTTCGGAAAAAAAAAGACGTATCCTTGATTCCAACACCAAATTTCAACATAAAAAGAAAACACTTAACGTAGATGGCGCTTTCGCTGTAACAGAAGACAGATTTTCAACGTGAACATATGTAGCAGAATAAACACTGTTGTTTAGTTAACGTACCTAGTTAAAGAACAGTTATTAATGGTAAACAAATATATTATTAGTGTCTTTAATAACCACTAGGGTATTGAAATAATAGCTAAAAAAAACTGAAACAATACATAGAGCTCGGGAAATCTCAATTTATATATTCAAAGTGTATTTTTAACTAAAAACCTCTTCAGAATACGGCTTTTGATTTACGTCAAGTTCTTCTAGAAAGGTGTACAGTAAAAATACGGATATTTTAGAGAAACTAATTTACTTCTGAAACAATCCTAATGAATTTGATTAATAGTTTTGTTTTTAGTTTACTCACTGAGCAGTTATATTTTATTACATTTTATATCTTTCACAGTAATGGAGATTATTGTTAAAAACATATACCATGTTAAATCATTATGTAACATTTACCATGTTTAGATCATTCTGTAACACATACCATGTTTAGATTATTTATAACATATACCATGTTTAGATCATTCTGTAACACATACCATGTTTAGATTATTTATAACATATACCATGTTTAGATCATTATGTAACATATACCATGTTTAGATACTTATGTAACATATAGCATGTTTATATCATTCTGTGACATATAGAATGTTTAGATCATTCTGTAACATATACCATGTTTAGATCATTCTGTGACATATAGCATGTTTAGATACTTATGTAACATATAGCATGTTTATATCATTCTGTGACATATAGAATGTTTAGATCATTCTGTAACATATACCATGTTTAGATCATTCTGTGACATATAGCATGTTTAGATCATTATGTAACATATAGCATGTTTAGATCATTCTGTGACACACACCATGTTTAGATCATTATGTAACATATACCATGTTTAGATCATTATGTAACATATACCATGTTTAGAACATTCTGTGACATATAGCATGTTTAGATCATTCTGTAACATATACCGTGTTTAGATCATTATGTAACATATATCATGTTTAGATTATTCTGTGACATATACCATGTTTAGATCGTTATGTAACATATACCATGTTTAGATCATTATGTAACATATATCATGTTTAGATTATTCTGTGACATATACCATGTTTAGATCGTTATGTAACATATACCATGTTTAGATCATTCTGTGACATATAGCATGTTTAGATCATTATGTAACATATACCATGTTTAGATCATTCTGTAACATATACCATGTTTAAATAGTTATGTAACATATACCATGTTTAGATCATTCTGTGACATATAGCATGTTTAGATCATTCTGTAACATATACCGTGTTTAGATCATTATGTAACATATACCATGTTTAGATCATTCTGTAACATATACCGTGTTTAGATCATTATGTAACATATACCATTTTAGATCATTCTGTAACATATACCGTGTTTAGATCATTCTGTAACATATACCATGTCTAGATCATTCTGTAACACATACCATGTTTAGATTATTTATAACATATACCATGTTTAGATCATTATGTAACATATGCCATGTTTAGATACTTATGTAACATATAGCATGTTTATATCATTCTGTGACATATAGAATGTTTAGATCATTCTGTAACATATACCATGTTTAGATCATTCTGTGACATATAGCATGTTTAGATACTTATGTAACATATAGCATGTTTATATCATTCTGTGACATATAGAATGTTTAGATCATTCTGTAACATATACCATGTTTAGATCATTCTGTGACATATAGCATGTTTAGATCATTATGTAACATATAGCATGTTTAGATCATTCTGTGACATATACCATGTTTAGATCATTATGTAACATATACCATGTTTAGATCATTATGTAACATATACCATGTTTAGAACATTCTGTGACATATAGCATGTTTAGATCATTCTGTAACATATACCGTGTTTAGATCATTATGTAACATATATCATGTTTAGATTATTCTGTGACATATACCATGTTTAGATCGTTATGTAACATATACCATGTTTAGATCATTATGTAACATATATCATGTTTAGATTATTCTGTGACATATACCATGTTTAGATCGTTATGTAACATATACCATGTTTAGATCATTCTGTGACATATAGCATGTTTAGATCATTATGTAACATATACCATGTTTAGATCATTCTGTAACATATACCATGTTTAAATAGTTATGTAACATATACCATGTTTAGATCATTCTGTGACATATAGCATGTTTAGATCATTCTGTAACATATACCGTGTTTAGATCATTATGTAACATATACCATGTTTAGATCATTCTGTAACATATACCGTGTTTAGATCATTATGTAACATATACCATTTTAGATCATTCTGTAACATATACCGTGTTTAGATCATTCTGTAACATATACCATGTCTAGATCATTCTGTAACACATACCATGTTTAGATTATTTATAACATATACCATGTTTAGATCATTATGTAACATATACCATGTTTAGATACTTATGTAACATATAGCATGTTTATATCATTCTGTGACATATAGAATGTTTAGATCATTCTGTAACATATACCATGTTTAGATCATTCTGTGACATATAGCATGTTTAGATACTTATGTAACATATAGCATGTTTATATCATTCTGTGACATATAGAATGTTTAGATCATTCTGTAACATATACCATGTTTAGATCATTCTGTGACATATAGCATGTTTAGATCATTATGTAACATATAGCATGTTTAGATCATTCTGTGACACACACCATGTTTAGATCATTATGTAACATATACCATGTTTAGATCATTATGTAACATATACCATGTTTAGAACATTCTGTGACATATAGCATGTTTAGATCATTCTGTAACATATACCGTGTTTAGATCATTATGTAACATATATCATGTTTAGATTATTCTGTGACATATACCATGTTTAGATCGTTATGTAACATATACCATGTTTAGATCATTATGTAACATATATCATGTTTAGATTATTCTGTGACATATACCATGTTTAGATCGTTATGTAACATATACCATGTTTAGATCATTCTGTGACATATAGCATGTTTAGATCATTATGTAACATATACCATGTTTAGATCATTCTGTAACATATACCATGTTTAAATAGTTATGTAACATATACCATGTTTAGATCATTCTGTGACATATAGCATGTTTAGATCATTCTGTAACATATACCGTGTTTAGATCATTATGTAACATATACCATGTTTAGATCATTCTGTAACATATACCGTGTTTAGATCATTATGTAACATATACCATGTTTAGATCATTCTGTAACATATACCGTGTTTAGATCATTCTGTAACATATACCGTGTTTAGATCATTATGTAACATATACCATGTCTAGATCATTCTGTAACATATACCGTGTTTAGATCATTATGTAACATATACCATGTTTAGATCATTATGTAAGTTAGAATCAAACAAAATAATCCAGTTCTTCCCATATTTTCCTGATGATTGTCAGGTTGTCATTTCTGAAGTGCGGAGTTTGGACAACTATAAACCAGTGTTGTAAAACATGATTTAAATAAAGTAAGCAACATAAACTTTTGTCAACGTGTAACGATGCTGCTTATGTCCCTGCTGTAGAAATCAGAGTTTCTTTGGTCAGTAAATTCCCTAAAAGCTTCTTTTGCAGCTGCGTGGTTTTGAAAGCGTTTATTGTTCAAAAAGTTGTCAAAATGCTTCAAAAAATGAAAATCTGAAAGTAAAAGAACTGGGGAATAAGGTGGATAAAGCAGAACTTCCATTCTCAATTCATTCAATATTTGGAGCGTCATCCTTGACAGGTCTCATAATGCCCATTTTGTTGATCTTCAGTCAGCTCATACAGAACCCATTTATCCAACTTTTTCGTCTTTCCAATCACACTCAGGTGGTTGACAATGCTTGATATGCTTGTGCCTAGCTTTTCTACAAGCTCATGTACTATTATGCTAGAGTATGTCTCAACTGCTTCCCTTTATGTGTTTTCATCTAAGGATGGCTTCCTTCACCACTTTCGTGGTATTCAAGACTTACATCTCCATGTCGAAACTTTTGGAACAAACGCTGGACTGTATGTTCAGTAACAGATCCATGGCTGAATGCCTACTTTGTGTCTTGTGTAGTTTCAATCGCTTTACGTCCAAGTTTGAAGTCGTGGAGAAAAATATGACGAAAGACCTTTTTTTGTTCATGCTGCCTTAGAGATTGCGAAACTTACTCTGAGTAGAGTTGAAACAGCAGACAATTTAGACACTTTGTAAGCGACAAATGTTGGATCAAAACCAACCAATCAACGATAAGTTACTCAATATTCAGCTTCTAAATGTCATCATGAGAATTCTAACATTTAATTCTGGACAACCCAACATTATTTAGTGTATTCTGTCTGAAGGTTTCGTTTTGATCCACATAAAGCTGACCTCCTGTCGTCTGAACTGATCCACATAAAGCTGACCTCGTGTCGTCTGAACTGATCCACATAAAGCTGACCTCGTGTCGTCTGAACTGATCCACATAAAGCTGATCTCGTGTCGTCTGAACTGATCCACATAAAGCTGACCTCGTGTCGTCTGAACTGATCCACATAAAGCTGACCTCGTGTCGTCTGAACTGATCCACATAAAGCTGACCTCGTGTCGTCTGAACTGATCCACATAAAGCTGATCTCCTGTTGTCTGAACTGATCCACATAAAGCTGACCTCGTGTCGTCTGAACTGATCCACATAAAGCTGATCTCCTGTTGTCTGAACTGATCCACATAAAGCTGACCTCGTGTCGTCTGAACTGATCCAGATAAAGCTGACCTCGTGTCGTCTGAACTGATCCAGATAAAGCTGACCTTGTATCGTCTGAACTGATCCACATAAAGCTGACCTCGTGTCGTCTGAACTGATCTACATAAAGCTGACCTCGTGTCGTCTGAACTGATCCACATAAAGCTGACCTCGTGTCGTCTGAACAGATTCACATAAAGCTGACCTCGTGTCGTCTGAACAGATTCACATAAAGCTGACCTCGTGTCGTCTGAACTGATCCACATAAAGCTGATCTCGTGTCGTCTGAACTGATCCACATAAAGCTGACCTCGTGTCGTCTGAACTGATCCACATATAGCTGACCTCGTGTCGTCGGAACTGATCCACATAAAGCTGACCTTGTGTTGTCTGAACTGATCCATATAAAGCTGATCTCGTGTCGTCTGAACTAAGACATAAAATAAGAATTAAATGACTGATTCGTTAAGTTTTGTTTATAGTTCTTCATATAACTTTGTAAACACGGTTGTTTAATTGTGTCTCTCAGTGAGATAAAGGTAAGTTTAGGGATTTACAACACTAAAATTTGGGATGCGATTCTCTGCGTTGGATACAAGAGATAGCCCAATGTGGCTCTGTTATATTTTATCTAAATTCCCATGTTTCATGACATGTTTTACTGACGTAACGAAAGTACAAATTGCAACGCTAAGCATCCCATATATGAAATCATTTTTGTGTTTACTGACTGACCAACAGACGACACACTATTGTTTTGTGATGTGAGCGATTAAAACTGGAGACTTAATCCAGAAGACGAAAATTCTGAAGGTATTTATCTTATATAAAAAAGGATTATAACAATAACATGAAATCCGTTTTAAATTTCTTGTTAACATTTTTAATACCTCTGTTGGTCCAGTGGTGGGATTACGGACTTACAACGCTAAAATAGTGGGTTCGATTCCCGCGGTGGACGTTGCGCAAATAACTCAAGCAGAAGGTTGTTTAAAAGATTGTATTACTTTAAACATGCAATGGTTTATCCCCTATATAATTTTCACCATACCTCTGATGACATTGGTACTGTCTTCTATAGTTTCGCTATAAGTTACGACAGTGACTGCGGTTTCTGATTATATGGTACATAGTTTTGGCCTAAAATACAAACACTTTTTGGTAATGCCCTCTAGATAAGTTCCGTTTAAATAAAATTATCTAATTAATGAATTCTAAATCCGTGTTTGTACTCATTACTCGGGAGTAATGCTTTTAACGGGCCCGGCATGGCCAAGCGTATTAAGGCGTTCGACTCGTAATCCGAGGGTCGCGCGTTCGAATCCCGCTCGCACCAAACACGCTCGCCCTTTCAGCTGTGGGGGAGTTATAATGTGACGGTCAATCCTACTATTCGTTGGTAAAAGAGTAGCCCAAGAGTTGGCGGTGAGTGGTGATGACTAGCTGTCTTCCCTCTGGTCTTACACTGCTAAATTAGGGACGGCTGACGCAGAGATAGCCCTAGAGTAGCTTTGCGCGAAACTCAAAACAAACAATACTTTTAACGGAAGTGACAAGTATGTTTCTCTTAGTAAGGGTAGGATGTACATTACAGAACTGGGGACTAGAGAAGTTTATATTAAAAAGAAACATAATTTATAATAATCAAGATGTTAGAAGAAGAAATCTAACGTTAGTTGTGGTCATATTTGAATATATAATAATATATATATTTGTTATTAAGGACATTTAAAAAAAAAGTCAAATCATTGAATACAGAGACTTTTATATCTTTAGTTTTCTCTGATATATGTAGCTACACACTGATATATGTGGCTACACATTGATATATGTAGCTACACACTGATATATGTAGTTTAACACTGATATATGTAGCTTAACACTGATATATGTAGCTACACACTGATATATGTAGCTACACACTGATATATGTAGGTACAAACTGATATATATAGCCACACACTGATATATGTAGCTACACACTGATATATGTGGCTACACATTGATATATGTAGCTACACACTGATATATGTAGCTTAACACTGATATATGTAGCTACACACTGATATATGTAGGTACAAACTGATATATATAGCCTCACACTGATATATGTAGCTACACACTGATATATGTAGCTACACAGTGATATATGTAGCTACACACTGATATATGTAGCTTAACACTGATATATGTAGCTACACACAGATATATGTAGCTACACACTGATATATGTGGTTACACATTGATATATGTAGCTACACACTGATATATGTGGCTACACACTGATATATGTAGCTACACACTGATATATGTAGCTACACACTGATATATGTAGGTACAAACTGATATATGTAGCTACACACTGATATATGTAGGTACAAACTGATATATATAGCCACACACTGATATATATGTAGCTACACACTGATATATGTAGCTACACACTGATATATGTAGCTACACACTGATATATGTAGCTTAACACTGATATATGTAGCTACACACAGATATATGTAGCTACACACTGATATATGTGGTTACACATTGATATATGTAGCTACACACTGATATATGTGGCTACACATTGATATATGTAGCTACACACTGATATATGTAGTTTAACACTGATATATGTAGCTTAACACTGATATATGTAGCTACACACTGATATATGTAGCTACACACTGATATATGTGGCTACACATTGATATATGTAGCTACACACTGATATATGTAGCTACACACTGATATATGTAGCTACACACTGATATATGTAGCTAACACTGATATATGTAGCTACACACTGATATATGTAGCTACACACTGATATATGTGGTTACACATTGATATATGTAGCTACACACTGATATATGTGGCTACACATTGATATATGTAGCTACACACTGATATATGTAGTTTAACACTGATATATGTAGCTTAACACTGATATATGTAGCTACACACAGATATATGTAGCTACACACTGATATATGTGGCTACACATTGATATATGTAGCTACACACTGATATATGTAGCTACACACTGATATATGTAGCTACACACTGATATATGTAGCTTAACACTGATATATGTAGCTACACACTGATATATGTAGCTACACTGATATATGTAGCTGCACCGATATACATGTAGCTAACATATATGGCTAGCCACACCGATATATATATGCAGCTACACACTGATATATATGTAGCTGCTACACACTGATATATGTAGCTAACTATGTGTAGCTACACTGATATATGTAGCTGCCACACTGAGTATATGTATATGTAGCTACAGCTACTGATAATGACTGATATATGTAGCTACACACTGATATATGTAGCTACACACTGATATATGTAGCTACACTGATGTATGTAGCTACATATAATAGCCACACAATCGTAATATATGTAGCTACACAGTGATATATGTAGCTACACACTGATATATGTAGCTACACACAGATATATGTAGCTACACACTGATATATGTGGTTACACATTGATATATGTGGCTACACATTGATATATGTAGCTACACACTGATATGTGTAGCGCTACACTGATATATGTATCTATACACTGATATATGTGGCTACACACTGATATATGTAGCTAATAACACACACCGATATATGTAGCTACACACTGATATATGTAGCTACAAACTGATATATGTAGCTACACACTGATATATGTAGCTACACACTGATATATGTAGCTACACACTGATATATGTTGTTTAACACTGATATATGTAGCTTAACACTGATATATGTAGCTACACACTGATATATGTGGCTACACATTGATATATGTAGCTACACACCGATATATGTTGTTTAACACTGATATATGTGGCTTAACACTGATATATGTAGCTACACACCGATATATGTAGCTGTACACACCGATGTATATGTAGGTACAAACTGATATATATAGCTACACACTGATATATGTAGCTACACACTGATATATGTGGCTACACATTGATATATGTAGCTACACACTGATATATGTAGCTTAACACTGATATATGTAGCTACACATTGATATATGTAGGTACAAACTGATATATATAGCCTCACACTGATATATGTAGCTACACTATGATTACCGATATATGTAGCTACACAGCTATAATGATATATATGTAGCTGATAGATATATGTAGCTACACTGATATATGTAGCTACACACTGATATATGTGGCTACACACTGATATATGTAGCTACACATTGATATGATGTATGTAGCTACACATTGATATATGTAGCTACACACCGATATATGTGGCTACACACTGATATATGTATACAAACCGATATATGTAGCTACACTGATATATATGTAGCTACACACTGATATATGTAGCTACACACTGATATATGTAGCTTACACACTGATATATGTAGCTACACACTGATATATGTATATATGTACACACTGATATATGTAGCTAACACCGATATGTATATGTAGCGATGTATATATGTAGCTACACACAGATATATGTAGCTACACACTGATATATGTGGCTACACATTGATATATGTAGCTACACACTGATATATGTGGCTACACATTGATATATGTAGCTACACACTGATATATGTAGTTACACTGATATATGTAGCTACCCACTGACACTGATATATGTAGCCAACACTGATATATGTAGCTACACACCTGATATATGTAGCTACACACTGATATATGTAGCCACACACTGATATATATGTAGCTACACACTGATATATGTAGCTACACACTGATATATATGTAGCTACATACCGATATATGTAGCTGATAATGATATATGTAGCTACATACCGATATATGCGCTACACACTGATATATGTAGCTACACACCGATATATGTAGCTACACACTGATATATGTAGCTACACACCTGATATATGTAGCTACACACCTGATATATGTAGCTACACACTGATATATGTAGCTTAACACACGATATATGTAGCTACACAGCTGATATATGTAGCTACACACTGATATATATGTAGCACAGCTAACCGATATATAGCTACACCAATGATACATGTAGCTGCCAATAACTGATATATGATATATGTAGCTACACAACTGATATATGTAGCTACACATATATGTAGCTTAACACACTGATATATGTAGCTACACACAATATGTATGTATGTAGCTACACACCGATATATGTAGCTACACACCGATATATGTGGCTACACTGATATATGTAGCTGACAACGATATATGTAGCACACACTGATATATGTAGCTAGCCACGCATGATGATATATGTAGCACATACACACGCTGATATAATGTAGCTACACACTGATATATAGCTTAACACATGATATGGCGTACACGATATATGTAGTATCACGATAAGCGTAGCCATTAATCACTGATACATATATGGCACGATATATGTACACACCGATATATATGTAGCTACACACAGTGAGCTACACACCGATATATGTGGCTTACACACTGATATATGTAGCTACACATGGATATATGTAGATGATATGTATGTAGCTACACAGCGATATATGTAGCCTACACACTGATATATGTAGCTACACACCGATATATGTAGCTACACTGATATATGTAGCTACACACTGATATATGTAGCCACACTGATATATATGTAGACATTGATATATGTGGCTACACAGCTGATATAATGTGGCTACATCCGTGTAGCTGATACTGATATATATATGTAGCTACTACATTGATATATGTAGCTAACACTGATATATGTGTATATGCACATGATATATCACGCTACACTGATATATAATACCGATATATGTAGCTACACACGATATAGCTACATGATGGCGTCATGCGACGACACCGATATATGTAGCTAACACCAATACGGTGATTATAATGTAGCCTACAGCGATGTATGTGTAGCACACACAGCTGATTATGATATATGTAGCTACACACTGATATATGTAGCTTGGTGATATGTAGCTGATGCATAGCCACACCGATATATGTAGCTACACACTGATATATGTATGTACACACACTGATATATGTAGCCACCTACACCGATATATGTAGCTACACACTGATATATGTGGCTACACAGTTGATGTATATGTGGCTACACCGCTACATGGTATTAAGCCAGCCGCTAATATGTATGTAGCTACACACTGATATATGATGTAGCTAGCTACACACTGATATACGTAGCTACACACCGATATATGTAGCTACACACTGATATATGTAGCTACATCACGTAGTGATATATATGTAGCTACACACTGATAACATGTAGCTACTGGCACTGATATATGTGATATAGCTACACACCGATATATGTAGCTACACACTGATATATGTAGCTACGCAAACCGATATATGTAGCTACACACTGATATATGTAGGCACACACACCGATATATGTAGCTACACACCGATATAATGTAGCCACGCACACTGATATATGTAGCTACACATTGATACAGCGTAGCTACATAAAGCATATAGCTACACACTGATATATGTAGCTACATGGTGATATATGTGGCTAAACAATGATGTATAGCGTAGCTACACTGATATATGTGGCTACACACTGATATATGTAGCTACACACTGATATATGTAGCTTAACGCTGATATGGGTGGCTACATTGATGATATAATGTAGCTACACACTGATATATGTAGCTAGACACTGATATATGTAGCTACACACTGATATATGTCTACACATGATGTATGTAGCTACATGGTGATATATATGTAGCTACACACTGATATATGTAGCTACATAACATGATATATGGGCTACAGCCAAACTGTATATATGTAGCTACACACCGATATATACACGACTGATATATGTAGCCACATCAGTGATAATGTAGCTTGCACTGATATATGTAGCTACACACTGATGTAATGTGGCTACATAACCGATATAATGTAGCTACACACTGATATATGTAGCTACACACTGATATAATGTGGCTTACACACTGATATATTCGTGGCTACACACTGGACTGGATATGTGGCTACACGCTGATGTAATGTAGCTACACGCACTGATGTATGTGGCTACACACTGATGTATGTAATGTAGCTACACAGATATATATGTAATGTACACACTGGATGTAATGTGACAATACGCACTGATATATGTAGGTACACGGATTGCGCTATGTGGCTACACACCGATATATGTACGCTACACACCGTTATAATGTGGCTACGCTGCACTAATGTGGCTACGCGATTGTTATATTAGCCGGCTACGCGCTGATTATGTAAAACACATGGTGGTATATTCTGATTAACCACATATGGCAGCTACACTGATGTAATGTGGCTACATGGTGCTATAATGTAAGGTGCACATTGATATATGTGGCTACACATTGATGTAATGTGGCTACACGCTTATGTTAATATGTAGCTACACGGTGATATATGTGGC
>NC_134825.1:186314232-186353927 GCF_004210375.1 Tachypleus tridentatus | reverse complement strand
ATGGACCTTCGATTCAAAGACTTCGATACAGTAACCACAAGACCACAGAGTAATGCATTTTCAAGATTTCGGTAAGCCTAAGTTTCATTTTCATTCTTTGTACAAAAGTAAATATTCTTAAACATGGTAAATTTCTGAAGGTTCGTGGTTTGATTATTTATAATAAAAAAACCAGTACCTAAATAACAATAGTATCTTGTCCGTCTTCATTACTACATCACAAGATATTTCACAGAAGTTTGTTGTCTTAGTGGCAGTAGAGTTAGGTGATGCAACAAGGACAAGTCCAGTTTCTACATCTTACAAACAAATGTCTAATTTGTCAGAATGTGATAGTAGAGTTAGGTGATAGAGCAAGTAAAATTTCAGTTTATACATCTTATAAATATCGAATTATATGAAGAAAACAGGTTTAACTTTATAAAAACAAATTAAATAATGCTCCGTATCACATACACGGCAAATTATTAGGATGACCACAGACGTTTATTTATTATTAAATTAGGCTTACAACACAGATATCTGTATTTTACACTTTTGTTTCTTTAACGTAGAGTATGTTTTGAATTTTAAATACCTTTACAGTTAACATGCATATATATATATATATATAATTATATATATATGTAATTATTTTTCACATAGATACATGATTTCTTTGAAATGCAACAGTTGTCAGGGGCTTTGAATGTTGGAACTGGTAAAACAGAAATTTGCGGTATTTTTATTAATATATTTTAAAAATTATTTTAAATCTATAGCACAATCTTCATTAAGTGTGGCCAAGCGTGTTAAGGCGTTCGACTCGTAATGCGAGGGTCGCGGTTTCGAATCCCTGTCGCACCAACATGCTCGCCTTCCCAACCATGGGGGTGTTATAATGTGACGGTCAATCCCACTATTCGTTGGGAAAGGAGTAGCTCAAGAGTTGGATGTGGATGGTGATAACTAGCTGCCTTTCCTTTAGTCTTACACTGCTAAATTAGGGACGGCTAGCGCAGATAGCCCTCGAGTAGCTTTGCGCGAAATTCAAAACAAGTGCAAAATTCTACTCTTTAAAATAATTCTCACGAAAATAAATTCCTATCTTTCCAAATTTTAAAATTCAGGAAAATTTACGTAATACTCTCATTTTTTTAAAAAACATGTTTGTTATGACGATTTTAGTGAAATCCAAACTCTGATTGAGAAGATTGATTCTGTGAACGCGAAAAGTTTTGTGAACGTTAACAAGAATGTTTTAACAGAAACTGATGAAATTGATTTAAAATCTATAATAGAATAACAAGATGGTAACAGTGTGAGAGATTCAGCAGATGAACAAAATGGAAGAGATAGTGAGGAAATAGAAATTCCTACTTCATCGCAAGTGTTAAGCTATATTAATATAGCATCATATTGTATGCAAAAAATGAAAGGGCAAAATGATCTTCGTGAAAAGGCTGTAAAATTGGCGTTATCTTTAACCGCATGAGAAAGCCCATTAAGAGAACGAAACAGTTGAAATTGGACACTTTCTTCAAATAAATTTGATTAAGATTTTGTGTACTTATGTATATTTTGAATGTCTATTTTTGTTCTTAATCTAATAAATATAACATAAACAGTATAATAACTTTATCCACAAACATGTTACCCCTTGAGTCAAGCAAGTGTAACGTTCTGCTCAAAAATTATATATATTTAAGGAAATATATGTTCACTGTATCTAAGCCGGAAAGTCTACTCGGTTCCGTGTGATTCCGCTTCAGACAGGGTTTAGTATACACAAAAAATTACATGATTTTTTCCTAACTTCACTTTGATTTCAAATTCAAAATAAGAAATGTGAAATAATTAACAAATTTAATATTACGTAATTTGGATCACAGATGTTAAGCCTAATTATACTCATAACACGTGTTCATAACTCCGAGTATTATGTAAGTTATATATGCATAAAATATATAATAGTAGCGATAATAAACATGTTATTACAAAATTATAATAATATACATATGTATATTTTAGTGAAAATAACTGCATTTTAATGAAGCTAAATAGTAAAATAAGTAAAATAATAAGGAAGGACTGTGTTAAAAACAGCAAATTTAAATCTTTGACTCATATAATTTGTTATTTTAACCCAAAAAGAAGCTGAAACAAAAAACAAATTAAATAAAAAACATTGCATCAACTGAAAATATCTCATGGTACAAGCTACAATGTGGGATTATAAAATGTACCCTAAGTTTTTGAGGTAAGTGGGAAGTAGGACCCACATAGCGGTGGGGATACACCGTCTATCAGTCTCAACCTTCATTCACCAGGCTCACAAAA
Organism: Tachypleus tridentatus; assembly: GCF_004210375.1. NCBI lineage: Eukaryota > Metazoa > Arthropoda > Merostomata > Xiphosura > Limulidae > Tachypleus > Tachypleus tridentatus. Next base: position 186,351,608 of record NC_134825.1, on the reverse strand, counting down.
GAAATAAAGAATAGCAATGGATATATAATTAGAAATAAAAAAATTAGGAGAACGAGATGTGGGTGCTCAAGCCCACAAAGTCCCACATCTATACCGCCCTTCCTTGACTGCAGACAGATGTGGGAAGGTGACTGCTCTCCCAAGTAAAAAATTATTTGAAATAAAAAAATAAAGAAATAAGATACTACCGTTTGGGGATAAGTAAGATAAAACTTACCTCTTGATGTTAACTCCAGGGTAGAAAGGCACTAATTGAAAGCACAGCAAACAAACTGTACTGGCATGAAGTGTCCCATCCAGCTGTCTAAACTAGTATAGCTCCCAACCACCTTCAATTTTATTAAGTCTACTGTGACTATCATGATCTAAGCAAGTCTTTACACGCAGTAAGGTGTACATTTTCAGCCACCTCCGAAACCTGGGGTACATTTTATAATCCCACATTGTAGCTTGATGCAGCGTTTTTTTTTTGTTTAATCTGTTTTTGTTTCGACTTGTTTTTGAGTTACAATAACAAATTGTATATATATATATGTATATGTGTTATTTAAAGTTTCGAACGTCCTAAATAGATTTGCGCATGATAAAGAAGCGACTTAATATTATAAAACATCGCGTAATATATATCATAATTGGTTTGGTTTACTTGGAATTTCGCATAAAGCTATCTGCGCTAGCCTTCCCTAATTTAGTAGTATAAGACTGGAGGGAAGACAGTTAGTCCTCATCACCCGCCGCCAATTCTTGGGCTACTCTTTTACTAACGAATTGTGGGATTGATTAAAATGTTATAACACCCAAACGGCTGGAATGGCGAACATGTTTGGTGGGACGGGGATTCGAACCATTGACCTTCAGATTGAGAGTCGAGCACCCTAACCACTTGGTTATGCCGGACCCATACAAAATGAACGTATTACACGACCTCCACCGGTCCCCCTTTTGTACAGCAGTAAGTCTACAGATTTACATCGTTAAAATCAGAGGTTCGATTCTCCTCGGTAGGCACAGCAGATAGCCCTATGTGGTTTTGCTACAAGAAAAACACACACACACGCTTCCAAGGACGTAGTTTCTCCAGACAAAATAAACTCGTTCTTTAATATCTAATTTAATACATGAGTATTTTGTTTTCATTGCTAAAAAATAAAATTTAAATCAGCACAAAATTCCAACTCTATGAAATTGTATTGTTTTACGTGTATCATATTTAATTCTGTAATTCAATATTTGAAATTGATAAAATATTTTCTACAAATCGTACTGTTTTTATCCTACTCTAAGTAGTAAGACATTCAAATTACGCAATTAAATCTTTCAAGTGAATTTAAATTCAATTATTATTTAATGTCTTTATACAGTACCTAGATGGCAGCTGTGTTTTCTGCCTGACTTTATAGGTTCTTGGCCTCTTACGTGATTGCCATGGTAACCTATTTGACGCACTAAAAAATCTCTCACGTCATTTGTTTCATTCGTTTACCTAATAAGATGCTTTGTAATTTTTTTCTTTTTGTTGTCTTGTTGGTAGAATAAGAATATTTTATAGTTTTTTGTTTTGTTTTTCTGAACAAAGTAATTACCTACACACTAAACTGCACAATATCTAGTTTTACATTTAAAAGTTTATTGGAGAAATACATTTTTTTTAATGTAATCGCATTAGTACCACACAAATTACATTTGAGTGTGAACACTAGAAAACCTACCTGTAATGAAATAACCTGGACGGGGATTCCACATCAGGGATGGCTCTAACAAATGCGTGAGAACGACGACGTCTCCTGTGATTGTAGTAGATTTGAGTTCGTTATGCAAATATTATTGATATTATTACAGGAGAAACTTTTAAAGCAGTGACTATTTTATATACTCGACAGCACGAAGAATTCTAAATTCTAGGGACCCGCTTATGAGTTCATCAATTAATGCAAAGAGGAAAGTGCCTTAGCTCAAAGTACATAACCGATAGGGGTTTTTTACATGGGAAGAAAGTTCCCCACGCTTAACCCTAAAATTAGGTTTCATGAATCCAATATCAGTGAATAATTTCACAAATCCGCGTAGGGAACGATTCTTGAAGTCTAGCTGCTTTAACTTACCATTACTGTTTCTTTTATCATCCAAGCTGTTAAACTGCAGAATAATGTCTTGTTCAGCCGTCTACTCATCACTTATGTTGGATTCATCTTTTTAAAACTTTAGATCGATTACTGTACATCTGAAGTCAGAAATTCATTGGCAAAAATGAAATGTGTAATATAATGTAATTATAATATTTGTCTCTGACCATAACTGCTCTTATTCTTATTTAGGTGTTTGTTTTAAGTTTGGTCTGAATTTCGCGCAAAGCTACACGAGTGCTATCTGTACTCGCCGTCCTTAATTTAGCAGTGCAAGACTAGAGGGAAGGCAGCTAGTCATCACCACCCACCGCCAACTCTTGGGCTACTCTTTTACCAACGAATAATGGGATTTACGCCCCCACGGCTGAAAGGGTGAGCATGTTTGGTACGACAGGGATTCGAACCCGCGACGCTCGGATTACGAGTCAAGTGCCTTAACCACCTGGCCATGCCGGGCCTTTTATTTAGTTATCAGTCACTTCTAATAGCGAGTACAACTTTGTTTTCGTTAAGTATAAAGCTACATAATGAGTTATTTGTGTTACCTACTACGTTTATCGCAACCCAATTTTTAGCATTATAAAACTTTAGACTTACTATTAAGCAAATACGCGGGTTATGTTTTTGTAGTCGTGGTCCATAAAACGGCTCAATGTTTGTTGTTCTTTCCCGAATACAAATTACGTCATAGATACGTCACCTATTGAACGATTTGAGATCTAATTACAGATTTAGACTCAGCAGCTCAAACCGTTTCGATTCTTGTATTTGACAATTTCCAATGTCCCATAGATTAATTTACTCTAATCCTACTTAAAAGAATTTTTCAACTGCCGCGGCTATTGAGGGTTCCCTCTTGTCTTGCACAGTTCTTGTATGTTCTGATAACTGTATTTAAATAAAGGTATTTATAGTTTTACTTATAATTATGCCAGTCAAATAATTATATTTAACATATCGAATAATTTTATATTAAATGATAATAAGTTTTACTTATCGGAATTACAGTAGCTTACAAATAACTTTATTAGTGGAATATTTAGTTATTATTTACAATGTTTTAGTTTTCGAAAAGCAGTCTGTTATTTGAAGATACGATGAACTTAATTTTGACGTAAAAATTGTCATTGTTTGTAGAAAAATGTAATAGAATATTTAAAGTAATCAGCATTCCTAGTATTTAAATTTAAAAAGAGAGAGAATTTATTTTAGGAATTTTATAGATATAGTAATAATTAGGGTTGTACCGATACAAACAGATTATCCAGTGTTATTGTTTCATAATGATACAACATTCGTCTCAAATAAAATCAGTAAAGAATTTAATAATTGACTGATTTTAGAGAACAATATTTAAAAATCTAAGCTACAAAACATGCTGGATAATTGTGTTTGTTTTCATACAAACGTCACTTTACTTCCCGTTTGTGTTGTCTGTAGAATGGTATTCACAGTGTTCAATGCTTGAAGTGCTAACCGATTGGCCAGCCGCGCTCTGTTCATGGAGTTACGATGTTGCTCGTGAACAACGTTGATGTAACGGCGATACATTTTGCTCTCCTCTTGTTCTTTGACTTCTTTTCGCATGTATTTTATCATCATAATTGCAATTCCAAAAGAGTAGAACAACAGAACAATGACGATGTACATAAGTGCATTTTTCTGGTTGTCTACAGGTTGGATGTCACCGTCTTCTAACTGGGTGCGGTTCAAGGAAACAGATGTCAAGTACTGTCCCATTAGCCTTATTAGGTTATGGCCGTGTAGTCGTGGAAGTTCACCATCAAGCGAGTTTGTTACATTGGGCATATCCTTCTTCACTCACTAAAATGTTTAATAATATAAGATTATAATAAAAGGTTTTCATTATTATGGTTAATTTTTGAAATATTGTCAGTTTAATTTAATTTTAATTAAAACCCGAGGGAGACATTTTGAATAAGCAAATTATATCCATAGCTTTGAACTGGTTAGAAGATAATTTTCTATGACGTTAACAAAAATTGGAGCGATACCTGGTCTCATTGAATGTGTGCGCGTGACGTCGTGTATTTATTAGCGGAAAGCCGAAAAGTAAACACCGCCATTTTGGATGTATCAGAGAAACAATCTAGTCATCATAATGTTGTTATTGGTAGTAGATTTCAAGATCCAGTATTTGAAATCTCAATCAGCTGTGAGGCAGGTAGTTGTATAAACAAGACAAAGAATCCAGAGTTATCGTTTTACCAAAAGATCCAGTATGTAATTAAAAGGACTGTGGCAGTAAAAAATGCAGGTTCGAAGAATACTGACACGTCTCGGAAACTATCGTGCCATAGACTGTGCAGTTTCCATTTTATATCTGGTTAGTACTAGTATATATAACGTACCTTGTCACGGTAATATTACACAGATCTATAAGTTGTGAATAGTTGGTGCTTTCAGTAATCTAAATAGTATGATATAAGTCTATATAACTGGTGCTATGTGGAAGATCCCAGTGGGCTAAAATAAAGTTTTGTCAAAAATATGACTTGTCAAGACAGGTGGTCTTAAAATCCAGGACTTATCTGTTTGGCCCGGCATGGCCAGGTGGGTTAAGGCGTTTGACTTGTAATCTGAGGGTCGCGGGTTCTAATCCCCATCCCACCAAACATGCTCGCCCTTTCAGCCGTTGGGGCGTTATAATGTTACGATCAATCCTACTATTTGTTGGTAAAAGAGTAGCCCAAGAGTTGGCGGTGGGTGGTGATGACTAGCTGCCTTCCCTCTAGTCTTACACTGCTAAATTAGGGACGGCTAGCGCAGATAGCCCTCGTGTAGCTTTGCGCGAAATTAAAAAACAAAAAACAGACTTATCTGTTTAAAATGTATAGTAATGTGTACTGAAGAAACTGGTGATACAAGACTAAAGGACTTAAAATGTAAAAAAAAATGTGATGTAGAATATCTGTACCGTAAGTTTACTACTTAAAGAATATTAATAGGTCTAGTCACTAAAAACAACTTCGACTTACCCTCGAGTAAGCTGTGTAGTTGAAAGGTTGAACAATCACTTGCTCGTAAGTTGTACAATCCGATGAAAAGCGCTTTCCTGAAACGTCCTTTTCTTTAAATAAAAATACAAAAACTTAGCAATTGTTTAATCTTTCATTTAACTTTAACATTTTCTTCGCCTATGCGATTTTAACTATATTTATCTTTTTGTAAGTTACGTAGTTGGACGTCTTATGTACTTTGCACTGTTTGATATGGTATAATTAGTCGGCTGCAAAAATATCTTGTTAGGACTAAATATTTTGATCTGTATACATTCTGTTTGTAGGGTTAAATCCGGTCTTCCGTTTGTAATGTTGATTAATTTACTGGCATTTAACGCTGGTGGTATAGAATAAAGATGTATTAAAGGCGACTTTTCTGCATGTCATTTCATGTCTAATTGCTAGCAAGTTCGTGAAAAATTAACACAAAACTAGGTAATTGGGTTGCGTAGACCACGTTTTCGCGAATGATATTTACGCCGAATATGGCCACAAATTGTTGTCGTGTTTTCTTTTGATCAGATTACTGTTACCTGAACTGACACTCTGCGATAGGAAATTAGCTGAAAACATGCCTAAAAAATAAAACTTATTCACTTTAGGACATTAAACTCCTGGAAACAACGGAAACCTGTAGATCAAATCTTCGTGATAACAATTATATTTCAGTGTAGATATTTACCATATTCCTCTTAATTAGACTATGACGGATTTCAGATCATTAACTTGTGGAAATTACAGTGCCGTTTTTTATCTTCGATTTTCCTCAAGGCACCACTTCCCAGGAAATTATCCGTTCAATAACAGATATTGTCATCTGCTAAACAATGGCAAATAAGGCCTTCCTGAAATTACAAAATGAGCATCGAGAAAACAGACATCATTGTAGTTAAGCATAGTTTTATCATAAATATTAGGCCTAATCGTAGAGGCTCAATTTTCGACGGTCATAAAATAGTTGTTTCTTTAAATGTTGATAAAAAAAAGAGAGAGAAACTTATTTTAATAGCTCAACCTACTTCTTGTAGCTTTTCGAATTAAATCTAGAACATTCTGATACCACGTGACAAAGCCTGTCGGCTGATACTTATGTTTTCCATAGGAAAGTTTGTCACCGACCAGGAAACGTCAGGTCTCTTGATATTAAAACTCAACAAATGCACAAAAACAGAAAGGCACCTTGAAATTTCGAGAGCTACATGAGCTCAATGTGGAAGTTTGGAAACACACACGAGTTGTGATAAGTAAGTTATACACATAGAGAATAGGACTTTTCAAAACAGAAGTTTCACATCTCCAAACATAACTCATTCGAAAACAGTAAACTGTTGTTTCAAATTGCTGGCTCTCTCCAGTGGCTTAGCGGTAAGTCTAAATGCTCATAACACTAAAACCCGAGTTCTTATATTCGTGGTGGGCACAGCATAGCTAGCCCATTGTGTAGATTTGTTTTCCAGTACAAATAAACAAGTAAATCTCTACTTAATATGCAGTTAACAATAGAAATTGTCCATACCAATAACTAACACCACAAATAAGTACCATCAAACCCACTATTGCAGGTATTGAAAAACCTGACAAACAAAACATAAAAACAAAACCAGTATCAAAGTTATTGGATAACTTTGATGTGGGTTTTGTTTTTATGTTTCGGATATCAGGTTTTTGGATAACTTTGATATTGGTTTTGTTTTTATGTTTTGGATGTCTGGTTTTTGGATAACTTTGATGTCGGTTTTGTTTTTATATTTCGTTTGTTAGCTTCAGTGGGGGGGCCTTGGGGGTTGAGAGTCCCCCAAATGAGCCAAGCCCCCTCAGCCCCCAATATTGTTACCTATATATGTTCATAAAATATGGAAAACACAATCATCGTTGTTGCTTAACAATTAACATCAGAGTGACATAGATCTGTAGAACTCAACGTCTTCATTGAGACGGAAGTATGTGTCATGGTCCCATAGCAACGTACTGAATGCACTGAAACTCGTGTTGTATTGCTGCTCCCTGTGTAATGCCATTCTATCTTGAGCTTTGACGAAGATTAGACAACCACGTTGATTTCAAGTTACAACAGATCATCAGGGATTTTACTTGATAAACCAAAGGTTTCACAGGTATTTACCCATTAATTTCATTTATCTTTTATTGAAAAGTAAAACATAGCATGTATATATAAGTGTATATATACACTATATTGTGTATAGGTCAAAACTATGAAGCATTTAACCGGTGTTGTGTCCTCTGTGAGATCATTTTGCATTGTGTATCAGCCATCCAAAATTGTACTGATGATTGTGGCATACGCTTAAAATTGTGACTTACAATCCAATTAATGTTATACTTATGATTAGATAATAACCTTACATGTTAACTGATCAAATAATATTTCTAAACAATTCTAGAATGAATTTTGAAATTGTCACTGGGCTATTTAGAAGTGCCTAATTTAATGTAATGTAGTAGTTACATTATTGTAACAGGTGCTTGTCACACTTATGATAATAAAAACAATATCACAATCACAGTTTGGCCTGTATGAATAATGTGAACTTATGAAGAAACCAGCCTTTCTCTGAAGGTCAACTGAAAATTAGACATTTTGTTTTGGTGCTACTATGACCATTCAATATCCAGGCCGCGGGTTTGCTTTGTTCGAGCGCGCGATTCCTGCCTCGAACGCCTTAAGCGTATGATCACCGAGCCGCTGACCATTGTGTACGCTCTGTATATGGCTAACGATCGGCTAAGCCCGATCGGCATCCAGATACCAGCCGCATGCTACACACCCCCGCTCACTCCCATTAGCTACCCACAGTTTTACAACATGCCCTATCAAAGCTATGTTTGTATTCCCTAATTAGTCCTGTAATTTTACATTATCACTACCCTCTAATTAAGTACTTGTCCTATATGGTTAAAGATAAACACTTTCTCTAACAGTATTTCATGGATATGTTCTGGATTTTCATGTGCTATTAGTATAATTTGGTGATTTCAATGCCACGGAGCAGTTGTTCGTAATGTTGAACTGTTTAGCTGTTATTTGTTCCTTATTCATGAAATGACCCAATAGTATGTATGTTATATCTTTTTCCTTAGATTTCGATGTTTAAAATGAATATCCTTTGTCCTTTGTAAGCCCAAATGCCAATATAAGGAGAGAAATTCCCATTCGTTTCATATAAACTAACAACTTGGAAGTAAGAAGTGGTACTAGCAGTCAGCCGGCTGAGGCGTTACTTTGATGTTCGTGCGCTCTGTATAAAAGGGAGTTATGTTTATTTACGTGTCTCTCGCTCTCTCTGGTACTCGGCCTCACACTGGAACACACACTCAGTTTGGATTAATAAAAGGAAATCAAAATCAGCGACTCGTTTTCAAACAAGGACACCAACCAACACACAAGACAAGAGTCAGACATCATCCACCAAAACATAAACCAGTCATACTACACAAATGGTTGATTATGCAACACTACCTGCTACCCAAGAAGAGGCAGCGAGTAGATGGTCCTACAAACACATGTGGTGCAAGTGAGGAGGACAGTGGTGATCGTGATGGTGAGAATGCGGACACGACTAGTGTGGGACCCCAACCGCAAGAGGGACCACTCACACCGAGGGTGAAAAATTACCACCAGGACCCAAAGACCTGACCCAGGTTTCAGATAGTGGTCCTACCTGTCCAGACTTGAAGAGATACCCGACCACAGAATACAGCAGCCAGTCAAGGTCATTCAACAAGAATTGGCGAGATAAGCACTCGTGGTTGGAGTATTCTGTGACACAAGATGTTGCATTCTGCTTTGCATGTTGTCTTTTCAGTCACACATACTTCAGTAAAACTGAGAAGTCCTTCACCCATGAAGGCTTCCAGAACTGGAAGAAGGCGACCACATCACTGAAGTCCCATGATAACTCTGCAGGACACAAGTTTGCCATGCAAGCTTGGGCAGAGTTTAACTTGTAGAAAATAAAGGGTGCAAGGATCCAACATGCCTTCGATGCAAGCTATACTAAAGCTGTGGAGGAAAACCGACATTACATAAGAGCCGTGATAGATGCACTGCCTGCCAGAATTAAGTCCAGAGAGGTCACAGGGAAGGTAGTCAGTCAGATAACACGAATAATTTTCTGGAACTTCTCTTGACATGATCTCCAGGTATGATGAAATCGTGAAGAAGAAGCTAAGTGGTCCTGGCAATGCCAAGTACACGCACCATGATATCCAAAACGAACTGCTTGACATCATAGCTGGAATGATCAGGAAAGATTTCAGCAAAGAGGTCATGGAAGCTGAGCATTTTACTCTAATGGTGGATGAAACAAAGGGTGTGAGCAAATAAGAACAGCTGTCCATTATGGTAAGGTACTTCCACCAGCAGATCCTTCACGAGGAGTTCTTGGACTTTCACAGCTGCTGAGGGTCTGGTTGCAGATTCATTGCTCAAGAAAATCATGGAGACTGGCTAAATGTAATATTAATCATAATGTCTGCATTGGCAAGTGCTATGAAGGAGCTGCAGTCATTTCAGGACACATCAGTGGCGTACAGGATAGGTGCAGGAGAGAGGTGTCTCAGGCTGCGTATGTCCACTGCTATGCACACATGATTGTGTTAGTTGATTGTGTGCACAACGTCCAGGCTGCAGCAGAGTTCTTTGTGACAATTCAGAAGCTGTACAGATTCTTCTCTACATCGGTTGTGCATGAAGAATTTCTGAAGGTACAGAAGGAGCTTGAACCCGTGAACCAGCGCATAGAGTTGAAGCGACTGTCAGATATAAGATGGGCTTGCCAACATGCTGCTTGTCTGGCTGTGAAAAGAACCCTCCCTGCCATTGTGACAATCCTAAAGCATATTGTGGAGGGGGGACAATGTCCACAGAGCCACTGAATCAAAGGGCCTTTGCATCCTCCTAGATCAACAGTTCGTAATCAGTCTAGTGGGCATAGAAAAACTGCTACTGATGACAAAACAGCTATCAGACCACCTCCAGTCATTTGACTTGCAGCTGGCCTCTGCAGAGGACCTAGTATAATCTGTCATCTCTGGTCTCTCAAAATGAGAACTGAAGCAGCATGGAAAGACTTGGAAGAGACTGTTGAGGATATATGTAAGAAAGTGGGAATATGCACTGAGACGGTGCGTCAACGTGGACAGCGATCTGGCCCCAGACATCTGGACGAATTCCTAATCACATTTAGTACTGGCCAAAGAGATGAATCAACACCAGATGTCAGGAGACACATCTTCTATGCCATCATAGACAGGATGCTCAACGAGCTGAATAGAAGATTCTCCTCTGATGTCTGCAACTGCATTGAACTCCAAACACTCCACATTTCTGGACAAGCAAGCACTCTTAGGAATGGCAGCAAACTATGGTGTGGCAGAGGATGACCTCGTAGTGGAGGTCCACCAGTTGAACCGGCTAATTGCCAGGAAGTATTCACACCATTGGAGCTTGCAACCATGCTGGAGCCATACAAGGATGCCTTCATGGATCTCCACAAACTTGTATGCATCGCTGTGGCCCTGCCTGTGAGAGAAGTTTCTCATGTCTGAAGCTTCTCAAGACATACTTGTGCAATAGCAGTGGTAACAACCGCACCAGCAACCTTGCTGTCATATCAGTAAACTCCAGAAGGACAAAACAACTCAATATTGATACTGTTACAGACACATTTGCTGCCAATCACCAGAACAGGCGCATTGTTTTGAAGTAATATTGATTATAAACACAACATGATGAAAGATAGTTAGCCTGATAGTGACCTTACTTTTCCTCAGAGTGTATTAACTTCACATGGGATAATTCTGTTTCTGCTATGTAAACTATGTCTTTATGTTATATTTCTTTTGATTTGTAGCTTTACTCTTAATGGTATATTAAATGTTCAATCTAAGCTAATCTTGATTTCCTTTATTATTATGTATTACTTTGAGTGGAATTTAGGTGAGCTTCCTCTTTTACATATACACATATTTTCATAAACAGATTATTTCTAATTTGTAATAATGAATTATTAATCACAGTATGAGTTTCCAATGAAAACTGCATTGAAAACACAGTTCAGAATAGCACACCTTCTGAAATGTACCTTGGTATTTACATTATTATAATTTACCATCTATACTTCATATTGATGGTATTTTGGAACCCCCTCCACAGTTTACCTCAGCCACTCTCAACGAAAATATCCTGGCGCCGCCACTGGTTAGCTTTTTGGATAACTTTGATACTGGTTTTGTTTTTATGTTTTGGATGCTAGGTTTTTGGATAACTTTGATACTGGTTTTGTTTCGTATGTTACGTTTTTGGATAACTTTAATGCTGGTTTTGTTTTATGTTTCGCATGCTAGGTTTTTGGATAACTTTGATAGTAGTTTTGTTTCGTATGTTACGTTTTTGGATAACTTTGATGCTGGTTTTGTTTTATGTTTCGCATGCTAGGTTTTTGGATAACTCTGGTAGTGGTTTTGTTTCGTATGTTACGTTTTTGGATAACTTTGATGTTAGTTTTGTTTTTATGTTTCGTATGTCAGGTTTTTGGATAACTTTGATACTGGTTTTGTTTTTACGTTTTGTACGTTAGGTTTTTGGATGAAAACAAAAAACCAACATCAAAGTTATCCAAAAATCTGACATACGAAACATAAAACAACCAAAATGATAAATATACTCCTGTTATTTTACTTATAATGTCAAATTTAAATTCCACGTTAAAATATAAAGTCACCAACCAAAAAAGGTACAGAACTTTTTAAGAGATAAATATGTATTATAAATATGCATTCAGTTATTAAGCCTAATTTTAAGGGCCACACGACTTGTGACAGCAGCTCTCCAAAGTCACACATATATTGAACATGAAATTCGGATGTAATTTAGTAATGTTCTACGAGCGACGGATAGAAATGATCTGTGATATTATATAACATTTTTATATCTTTCAGAGATCTTAGAGAAACCATATGAACAACTTACTTAATTCAGTTCTAAGCATACCCGTTGCCTAGCACATTCAGACAGCAATGTTGGCTGTTTTGAAATAGTTGAAAATATATATATCCTAAACCGAAAGATTGGTTTGTTTGTTTCGAATTTCGCGCAAAGCTACATGAGGGCTATCTGCGCTAGCCGTTCCTAATTTTGTAGTGTAAGTAAGACAAGAGGAAGGGCAGCAAGTCATCACCACCCATTGCCAACTTTTGGACTTCTCTTCTGCAAACCAATAGTGGACTGATCGTCACATTATAACGCCATGACGGCTAAAAAGACGAGCGTGTTTTCTGTGACAAGGATTTGAAACCGCGACCCTGAGATTACGAGTCGAGTGCCGTAACCACCTGGCCACGCCGAACCAAACCGATTGAAGCGAATTGTTGTTGTTCATAACAGAACAACCAATATAAGAGGGAAGAATGTATCATGTAAATAAAATAATAAATCAGTGGCTGGATAATCAGGTTTATATCACGTATTTGAACGACGATTATATTTCACTTATGTTTCTGATTATGTTTCAATGATAAATACATAGCAATACATGAACTATAGACAAAAATATGGAGCACTGTTGGAAGGAGTCTTGTAGAAATGAGGTATTTGGTCTTCAATTTGTTTTCTCCTTATTTAATAATTGTATTAAATGTATACTTTCTAATCTCGGGTGGAACTTTTTTCTTTCGCGGAGTATTCTAATTACGTGCTTCGTTCTCATTTTGTATTATATTGTCTATACATGGTTTCTCAGCTGTATTACGGCTAGTAATCTGTCTTTCGTTTAATATTTATCTTTGAAAGAGTTGATTGAAAAAATTACAAACACTACATTCAAATATCCTGAACGGTTTCCCTCACAGGTTGAAATTTTGAATTTTGTTTTCTTTATAGCTGAGTGTCTGTGTTCTAAACTAATTATTTAACTTTTCCAAATGTTGATTTGTTATATAATTATCTTATGCAGTTTTGTAATTTGAGTATTATTCTGTTGACTGTTTTATTTTCTAAACCAATCACTGTTCCTTGAATAGTAAAACAATATTTTTACAAACGTTTGTAAATTTATAATCGGAATTGAATATTATAAATGAAAAAAACTTTGTTGATGATTAAACACGAACTACTTGCATAATTCAGTTTGTTCAGCACAGAACGTATCAATACATTTTGTTACTGAGTTGCTTTAAAAAGTAATAAGGCTTACTGAGTAGAGAAGATACGTCGTTACCTAGCAACTTCCAAACGGCAGTGCTCGTTGAGTTTAAATACAGGTAACACAAGTAAAAGGAACCATACTTGTTTATTTTAGAAGCAGCCAATATGTGTACATTGACTGCTGTTAAAATTTATACTGTGTATTGGGGTAAAAATAGAATAAATAAGAATGTTGAATCAGCCAGAGCGAGAAGACAGTTTACCACTGAAAACAACACCTTTGTTGGTGATAGCATTATTAACTTCACTGTACAGAAGTTGTGACTGTACATTATCACACCATTATTAACTTTACTGTACAGAAGTTGTGACTGTACATTATCACACCATTGTTAACTTTACTGTACAGATGTTGTGACTGTACATTATCACACCATTGTTAGCTTTACTGTACATATGTTGTGACTGTACATTCTCACACCATTGTTAGCTTTACTGTACATATGTTGTGACTGTACATTCTCACACCATTGTTAACTTTACTGTACATATGTTGTGACTGTACATTATCACACCATTGTTAACTTTACTGTACATATGTTGTGACTGTACATTATCACACCATTGTTAGCTTTACTGTACATATGTTGTGACTGTACATTCTCACACCATTGTTAGCTTTACTGTACATATGTTGTGACTGTACATTCTCACACCATTGTTAACTTTACTGTACATATGTTGTGACTGTACATTATCACACCATTGTTAACTTTACCGTACAGAAGTTGTGACTGTACATTATCACACCTTTTTTAACTTTACTGTACAGAAGTTGTGACTGTACATTCTCACACCATTGTTAACTTTACTGTACATATGTTGTGACTGTACATTATCATACCTTTTTTAACTTTACTGTACAGAAGTTGTGACTGTACATTATCACACCTTTTTAACTTTACCGTACAGAAGTTGTGACTGTACATTATCACACCTTTTTTAACTTTACTGTACAAAAGTTGTGACTGTACATTATCACACCTTTTTAATTTTACCGTACAGAAGTTGTGACTGTACATTATCACACCTTTTTTAACTTTACTGTACAAAAGTTGTGACTGTACATTCTAGCAGCGTTGTTAACTTTACAGAGGTTGTGACTGTACATTATCACACCATTGTTAACTTTACAGAGGTTGTGACTGTACATTATCACACCATTGTTAACTTCATTGTACATATGTTGTGACTGTACATTATCACACCATTGTTAACTTTACTGTACAGAAGTTGTGACTGTACATTCTAGCAGCATTGTTAACTTTACAGAGGTTGTGACTGTACATAATCACACCATTGTTAACTTCACTGTACATATGTTGTGACTGTACATTACCACATTATTATAAACTTCACTGTACAGATGTTGTGACTGTACATTATCACACCATTATTATCTTTACTGTACAGAAGTTCTAGCTGTACCTTCTCACTGTACAACTCCTCTTTCTTGTATACTTTACTATATGACTGGTTAGATGCAAATAAAACGATTTATTTGTGGTAATACTTGTCGTGAAACAAGAAAAATACACAAATACCAGTAAAGGAACAGAAGTATTGTAGTTCTTGTAAAATAAGTTGGACTTACAGAAGTGAAATACTGTAGTTCTGGTATAACTGGTGAGACTTACAGAAGAGAAATACTGTAGTTCTGGTATAACTGGTGAGACTTACAGAAGAGAAATACTGTAGTTCTGGTATAACTGGTGAGACTTACAGAAGGGAAATACTGTAGTTCTGGTATAACTGGTGAGACTTACAGAAGAGAAATATTGTAGTTCTGGTATAACTGGTGGTACTAACAGAAGTGAAATATTGAAGTTCTGGTATAACTGGTGAGACTTACAGAAGTGAAATACTGTAGTTCTGGTATAACTGGTGAGACTAACAGAAGGGAAATACTGTAGTTCTGGTATAACTGGTGGTACTAACAGAAGGGAAATACTGTAGTTCTGGTATAACTGGTGAGACTTACAGAAGAGAAATATTGTAGTTCTGGTATAACTGGTGGTACTAACAGAAGGGAAATACTGTAGTTCTGGTATAACTGGTGGTACTAACAGAAGGAAATACTGTAGTTCTGGTATAACTGGTGGTACTAACAGAAGGGAAATACTGTAGTTCTGGTATAACTGGTGAGACTTACAGAAGAGAAATATTGTAGTTCTGGTATAACTGGTGGTACTAACAGAAATGAAATACTGTAGTTCTGGTATAACTGGTGGTACTAACAGAAGGGAAATACTGTAGTTCTGGTATAACTGGTGAGACTTACAGAAGAGAAATATTGTAGTTCTGGTATAACTGGTGAGACTTACAGAAGGGAAATACTGTAGTTCTGGTATAACTGGTGAGACTTACAGAAGAGAAATATTGTAGTTCTGGTATAACTGGTGGTACTAACAGAAGGGAAATACTGTAGTTCTGGTATAACTGGTGGTACTAACAGAAGGGAAATACTGTAGTTCTGGTATAACTGGTGGTACTAACAGAAGGGAAATACTGTAGTTCTGGTATAACTGGTGAGACTTACAGAAGAGAAATACTGTAGTTCTGGTATAACTGGTGGTACTAACAGAAGGGAAATACTGTAGTTCTGGTATAACTGGTGGTACTAACAGAAGGGAAGTACTGTAGTTCTGGTATAACTGGTGAGACTTACAGAAGAGAAATATTGTAGTTCTGGTATAACTGGTGGTACTAACAGAAATGAAATACTGTAGTTCTGGTATAACTGGTGGTACTAACAGAAGGGAAATACTGTAGTTCTGGTATAACTGGTGAGACTTACAGAAGAGAAATATTGTAGTTCTGGTATAACTGGTGGTACTAACAGAAGTGAAATATTGTAGTTCTGGTATAACTGGTGGTACTAACAGAAGTGAAATACTGTAGTTCTGGTATAACTGGTGGTACTAACAGAAGTGAAATATTGTAGTTCTGGTATAACTGGTGAGACTTACAAAAGTGGAATACTGTAGTTCTGGTATAACTGGTGGTACTAACAGAAGTGAAATACTGTAGTTCTGGTATAACTGGTGGTACTAACAGAAGTGAAATATTGTAGTTCTGGTATAACTGGTGAGGCTTACAAAAGTGGAATACTGTAGTTCTGGTGTAACTGGTGGTACTAACAGAAGTGAAATACTGTAGTTCTGGTATAACTGGTGGTACTAACAGAAGTGAAATATTGTAGTTCTGGTATAACTGGGGTGGCTTACAGAAGTGAAATACTGTAGTTCTGGTATAACTGGTGGTACAACAGAAGAGAAATATTGTAGTACTGGTATAACTGGTGGTACTAACAGAAGTGAAATATTGTAGTTCTGGTATAACTGGTGGTACTACAGAAGAGAAATATTGTAGTACTGGTATAACTGGTGGTACTAACAGAAGTGAAATATTGAAGTTCTGGTATAACTGGTGAGACTTACAGAAGTGAAATACTGTAGTTCTGGTATAACTGGTGAGACTTACAGAAGAGAAATATTGTAGTTCTGGTATAACTAGTGGTACTAACAGAAGTGAAATACTGTAGTTCTGGTATAACTGGTGGTACTAACAGAAGAGAAATATTGTAGTTCTGGTATAACTGGTGGTACTAACAGAAGAGAAATACTGTAGTTCTGGTATAACTGGTGGTACTAACAGAAGAGAAATATTGTAGTTCTGGTATAACTGGTGGTACTAACAGAAGAGAAATATTGTAGTACTGGTATAACTGGTGGTACTAACAGAAGTGAAATATTGAAGTTCTGGTATAACTGGTGAGACTTACAGAAGTGAAATACTGTAGTTCTGGTATAACTGATGGTACTAACAGAAGAGAAATATTGTAGTTCTGGTATAACTGGTGGTACTAACAGAAGAGAAATACTGTAGTTCTGGTATAACTGGTGGTACTAACAGAAGTGAAAATTAAATATAAACCCTTCGAGTTGTGATGTGAATTCTTTTGACAATTCGGAACTGATACAAAGAAGATAAATAGATAATATTTTCTAGGTATGCTTGTTGTATTGGTGAGAACCAGAAGTTTACAAGTTTCAAGAATATAGATAGAAATATTTATTAAATAAAGATTTAATAACAAGCGTGAGTCAGAAGTAGAAACAAAAAATGAAACTAGAGTTCGGATTATTTTGATCAATCATAAACTTCGGATAAACGGAAGTGTTCGTATATGAACTTTATCACGACTGTTTGTTTGTTTATAAACACAGAATTACACAGTCGTCTGTTTTCTCTGTGCCAACAACGAGTATCGAAACTTAGTTTTTATTATTATAAGTCTTCAGATTTACCGTTGAGTGTTTAGAGGGGGTTGGGTGGCGATTGATGGTAAACTAAAAGACACACGTATTATCTGGTGGGGCAAACTTTGAAATCTCTTAGAGTGAAACTGAAGAGAGTGAAATTAATATTTTAGATGCGTGTTACTGAGTTAGGACAATATTCAAACAGCAGGATGACCTGGGTTAAAATGTACACCATTAGAACTCCCACAGGATTAGTGTACACCACGCTAATATATGCCTTGTAGTCACGTGTCAGGGTAACAGTTTAGATATGAACACAACTAGGAGACACACAGGATTAGTGTACACCAAGCTAATATATGCCTTATAGTCACGTGTCAGGGTAACAGTTTAGATATGAACACAACTAAGAGACACACAGTATTAGTGTACACCACGCTAATATAGGTACTGATAGTCACGTATCAGGGTAATTCCACTAATTGTATCTTAAGATCGAAATTAGGTATCTAAATATTAAATGTATTTGCTCATATGCCTAGCAATTGAAACTTATAACGCCTAAAACCCGGTTTTGATACCCGTGGTGGACACTGCTTCTATAGATAGCGCATTATGCAGCACTGCACTTAGCAAGAAGAAAACAGAAACAAATATTTTTAAGTATTATAATAAATGTTATTTCAGTGACCAATGAAAATATACTCGTTGAGACCATAAGTGTAACAAAATAACCAGTATATTAATAACGTTGTAGTTGTGAAGGGATATCTTTGTAGAGTGGAATTCTACAAGATTTGGTGGAAGTTAATGTTTCCTGGAAGCTTGAATTCACACAATAGAAAAAACAAACATATTTTCTAGAGCTAAAACAAGGCTTTCAGTTATATTAAGTCTTACGACAATAAGATTTCATTTCGAACAAGTGGATTTTTTTAGATAGAAAAAAAAACACTCACCTTCTGTGATCTCTGTATGACAAAAGTCCAGTATTTGTCTGGGTAAACCTCAGAGCACGTGACTCGTTCTAGCTCCACCTACGTGGTTACCTTGGTAACTGAATCATGAAGGATTTATCAGCGGCTGGACGAACAGAAACTATTCCTAGTAATAAGACTGTTATGTCACCACTAAACAGGTTCCAGAAAACACAGTAATACGACTGTTACGTCACCACTAAACAGCTTCCACAAAACACAGTAATATGACCGTTACGTCACCACTAAACAGCTTCCAGAAAACACAGTAATATGACCGTTACGTCACCACTAAACAGCTTCCGGAAAACACAGTAATATGACCATTACGTCACCACTAACAGCTTCCGGAAAACACCATCACCGTATTTTTCTTTCGTCGAACGTTTTACTACAAGTTGTAAATAATTGTTACATCCTAGACATAAACATTGACAGAAGAAAAATACCCCTTACCCCAGTTTCCTGGGGTTATTCTGCTATAACGAATAGGGTTCACAACAATTGCATCTATTTAAATTACAATAACTTGTTTGTTAGAGTCATACGAGTCAAGACACGAAGAATATTTCAGTTTTCGTCTCAACTGTTTAACAGTATCTAAATATTTTTAAATATGTGTAGCATGTATAGTGTAGTAATCACATTACAGTTGTGAAGACTGGCCTCTCCATGTCTGAAAATGAAGTTAGTCGAATATATATTTAATCACTCGTTTAAAACACCGTCTTAAATAGCATGGGTTAGGTGGATTTGGCGTAGCCTAGTGGTCAATGTGTCCAGATTTTGAATCTGTGGGTTCATGATTCATATACTTCTGTCGCCAAGTGTGAACTGTTCGCAGTGTGCGTGGATGTATGTAATACGTAAGTCCATCGTGTATATAGCTGCATCTAATACATAAGTGTGGACTGCCCATCGTGTGTATGGGTGTGTGTAATACGTAAGTGTGAACTGTCCACCGTGTGTATGGAGGTATGTAATATGTAAAAGTGAACTGTCCACCGTGTGTATGGATGTGTGTAATATGTAAGTGTAAACTGTCCGCAGTGTGCGTGGATGTATGTAACACGTAAGTCCATCGTGTATATATACTCTTCAAAAAAAGAAACGCAAAAGGCAAAATTTGATACATATTGTTAACAAGTTTATTCCGGGTAGTTCTGTATGACATGTGTGAAACTTTGCACATTCACTGCTGAACATCCAAAGTCTGCAAAGGCGAAGTCCACGCTCACTAGTTGAAGTTTAACGTAACTCAACGTCAATAACGAGTGTGCCCCCCGTGAGCATCAATAACTGCTTGGCATCTACTGCCCATTGAAGCGATGAGATGACGAATCACATCCTATGGAATGGCTGTCCACTCAGTCTGCAAAGCTGCTGCAAGCTGAGGTAGAGTCTGCGGTTGAGGTTGTCGCCGTCGCAGACGTCGGTCCAACTCGTCCCAAAGATGTTCGATGGGGTTTAAATCTGGTGATCTGGATGGGCCAGTGAAGAACGTTGATGTTGTGGTGTCTCAAGGAGACAGTGGTGAGTGGGGCTGTGTGAGGACGGGCGTTGTCATGTTGAAAAACGTCGTTGACGTTCACCATGATGGGTTGCACATGGGGCCTAAGAATCTCGTCGACGGTTGCGTACGGTCTGATCGGAAATCCTACGCAGCCCTGGTATTGTTGAGGCAGTAGACGTCGCAGTGGTGGTCCTATCCCGAAGGTGACGTAACCGGATGTAGCGATCTTGTGCGGGCGTGGTCACACGAGGTCTGCCAGATCGTGGACAACCACAAGTTGATCCATGTTGTTGGTGACGATTCCATAGCTTTGTGATGGTGCATGGGTGGACATTCACAGCTCTGGTAACATCTGATCGAGATTCGCCTGCTTCCAGCGACCAGTGGCGTTGTTGCGTTGTGCTTCAGTCAGTCTTGGCGTTACTGTATTGCGTGTCGGTGGCTTAACACTGAGCTATGGAAATTGAAAACCTGTCACTTTTATAGGGATTGTGCACATGTTGCACTTGCAGAACATTCAGATCTCTCAAACAAATTTATTGGACACGAATGCGTTTTGGCGAAAAATCCGATGTTTTCCTCCGTTTTCAAAGTGCACAACTTTTATTGTCATTTTGATCTGACAATCAGTGCCTTAACACGTGTAACATCACATACTCTGAGCTTGTAACATTATTACATATATTTTTCTTTAAAATAACAATAATATCCCTTTTGCGTTTCTTTTTTTGAAGAGTATAGCTGCATCTAATACATAGGTGTGAACTGTCCATCGTGTGTATGGGTGTGTAATACGTAAGTGTGAACTATCCACCGTAAACTGATCTATTACACATTTTTACACAAATATAACAACATCCATCGTGTTCATTACCTAATCACTGACGTAGAACCATGTTATATTAGTTTTAACTACTTGGAGCTGTATATAACACCGCATATCGGTTTCATTACCTAATCACTGACGTAGAACCATGTTATACTAGTTTTAACTACTTGGAGCTGTATATAACACCGCATATCGGTTTCATTACCTAATCACTGACGTAGAACCATGTTATACTAGTTTTAACTACTTGGAGCTGTATATAACACCGCATATCGGTTTCATTACCTAATCACTGACGTAGAACCATGTTATACTAGTTTTAACTACTTGGAGCTGTATATAACACCGCATATCGGTTTCATTACCTAATCACTGACGTAGTACCATGTTATACTAGTTTTAACTACTTGGAGCTGTATATAACACCGCATATCGGTTTCATTACCTAATCACTGACGTAGAACCATGTTATATTAGTTTTAACTACTTGGAGCTGTATATAACACCGCATATCGGTTTCATTACCTAATCACTGACGTAGAACCATGTTATACTAGTTTTAACTACTTGGAGCTGTATATAACACCGCATATCGGTTTCATTACCTAATCACTGACTTAGAACCATGTTATACTAGTTTTAACTACTTGGAGCTGTATATAACACCGCATATCGGTTTCATTACCTAATCACTGACGTAGAACCATGTTATACTAGTTTTAACTACTTGGAGCTGTATATAACACCGCATATCGGTTTCATTACCTAATCACTGACGTAGTACCATGTTATACTAGTTTTAACTACTTGGAGCTGTATATAACACCGCATATCGGTTTCATTACCTAATCACTGACGTAGAACCATGTTATATTAGTTTTAACTACTTAGAGCTGTATATAACACCGCATATCGGTTTCATTACCTAATCACTGACGTAGAACCATGTTATACTAGTTTTAACTACTTGGAGCTGTATATAATACTGCATATCGGTTTTATTACATAATCACTGACGTAGTAACATGTTATATTAGTTTTAACTACTTGGAGCTGTATATAACACCGCATATCGGTTTCATTACCTAATCACTGACGTAGAACCATGTTATACTAGTTTTAACTACTTGGAGCTGTATATAACACCGCATATCGGTTTCATTACCTAATCACTGACGTAGAACCATGTTATAGTAGTTTTAACTACTTGGAGCTGTATATAACACCGCATATCGGTTTCATTACCTAATCACTGACGTAGTACCATGTTATATTAGTTTTAACTACTTGGAGCTGTATATAACACCGCATATCGGTTTCATTACCTAATCACTGACGTAGAACCATGTTATACTAGTTTTAACTACTTAAAACTGTATATAACACCGCATATCGGTTTCATTACCTAATCACTGACGTAGTACCATGTTATACTAGTTTTAACTACTTGGAGCTGTATATAACACCGCATATCGGTTTCATTACCTAATCACTGACGTAGAATCATGTTATATTAGTTTTAACTACTTGGAGCTGTATATAACACCGCATATCGGTTTCATTACCTAATCACTGACGTAGAACCACGTTATACTAATTTTAACTACTTGGAGCTGTATATAACACCGCATATCGGTTTCATTACCTAATCACTGACGTAGTACCATGTTATACTAGTTTTAACTGCTTGGAGCTGTATATAACACCGCATATCGGTTTCATTACCTAATCACTGACGTAGAACCATGTTATACTAGTTTTAACTACTTGGAGCTGTATATAACACCGCATATCGGTTTCATTACCTAATCACTGACGTAGTACCATGTTATACTAGTTTTAACTACTTGGAGCTGTATATAACACCGCATATCGGTTTCATTACCTAATCACTGACGTAGAACCATGTTATATTAGTTTTAACTACTTGGAGCTGTATATAACACCGCATATCGGTTTCATTACCTAATCACTGACGTAGAACCATGTTATACTAGTTTTAACTACTTGAGCTGTATATAACACCGCATATCGGTTTCATTACCTAATCACTGACGTAGAACCATGTTATATTAGTTTTAACTACTTGAGCTGTATATAACACCGCATATCGGTTTCATTACCTAATCACTGACGTAGAACCATGTTATACTAGTTTTAACTACTTGGAGCTGTATGTAACACCGCATATCGGTTTCATTACCTAATCACTGACGTAGAACCATGTTATACTAGTTTTAACTACTTGGAGCTGTATATAACACCGCATATCGGTTTCATTACCTAATCACTGACGTAGAACCATGTTATACTAGTTTTAACTACTTGGAGCTGTATATAACACCGCATATCGGTTTCATTACCTAATCACTGACGTAGTACCATGTTATATTAGTTTTAACTACTTGGAGCTGTATATAACACCGCATATCGGTTTCATTACCTAATCACTGACGTAGAACCATGTTATACTAGTTTTAACTACTTGGAGCTGTATATAACACCGCATATCGGTTTCATTACCTAATCACCGACGTAGTACCATGTTATACTAGTTTTAACTACTTGGAGCTGTATATAACACCGCATATCGGTTTCATTACCTAATCACTGACGTAGTACCATGTTATACTAGTTTTAACTATTTGGAGCTGTATATAACACCGCATATCGGTTTCATTACCTAATCACTGACTTAGTACCATGTTATATTAGTTTTAACTACTTGGAGCTGTATGTAACACCGCATATCGGTTTCATTACCTAATCACTGACGTAGTACCATGTTATACTAGTTGTAACTACTTGGAGCTGTATATAACACCGCATATCGGTTTCATTACCTAATCACTGACGTAGTACCATGTTATATTAGTTTTAACTACTTAGAGCTGTATATAACACCGCATATCGGTTTCATTACCTAATCACTGACGTAGAACCATGTTATACTAGTTTTAACTACTTGGAGCTGTATATAACACCGCATATCGGTTTCATTACCTAATCACTGACGTAGAACCATGTTATACTAGTTTTAACTACTTGGAGCTGTTGCTAAAAGCATTAATCGGTTCGATTACGTAGTTAATAAGCTTCACCCATATTATAATAATTTTGATATATTTTATTCTGTAAAAACTGATTATAAAATTATTAAATATTAAAAATTCCAAAGTATTACACAAACCTCTGGAAATTTTCTTTGAAAATGAAATTTATTTTACAACATGCACGTGCAGAACATTCACAGCAAACTGTTCGCACGTGCCGTACAGGTTAACTCGTGGCCTGTAATTGAGTTAATAGTTTAATTGAGCAAGAAATTAAATCTCTAACTAGCTTCTAACCACTTATTAATTACAGTGGTTTTATAACAAGTGATATGGTGTTTAATCTCCATGTGATGCATGTAATAGGATAAACTGTGAATAGGATAAACATGAATATAGTGTAATAACTATATTATTTTTGTGTCATAATTTTTTACCTTTGAGTTCTTAAAATACGATATTCCTTTTCTACTTTGTGAAATAGTTTTAAAACTTACACATAAAGTCTCATGTTCTCCCCTAGGTGCCGCTTTTGCGTCAGATATGTTTGGAGGTTCTAGCAAGACAAGAGTTGAATTTTGTTAAACGTAGTTATATCGTGTTTTGTTATGCGATAAAAGTACATTTATAGCACTATTAGATAAAGTAATGTCTTACTCTTTAGCACATTAAAGTAATGTCTTACCCTTTACCACATTAATGTCTTACTCTTTAGCACATTAAAGAAATGTCTTACTCTTTAGCACATTAAAGTAATTTCTCACTCTTTAGCACATTAAAGTAATTTCTCACTCTTTAGCACATTAATGTCTCACTCTTTAGCACATTAAAGTAATGTCCTACTCTTCACATTAAAGCGCTTTCTAACTGACATAGTTTTTATTATTCTTGTTCAGAGATGTAGTCGTAATTGGCTTAAGATCACTTAACAATTAAATAAATTTTATGTAGATCTATAGTAAATATCTGGATCTTAAGTGAGGCTGTTTTGTTTTCGTTCTCAGGGCCTGGCATGACCTAGCGCGTTAAGGCGTGCGCTTCGTAATCTGAGGGTCGCGGGTTCGCGCCCGAGTCGCACCAAACATGCTCGCTCTCCCAGCCGTGGGGGCGTTATAATGTGACGGTCAATTCCACTAATCGTTGGTAAAAGAGTAGCCCAAGAGTTGGCGGTGGGTGGTGATGACTAGCTGCCTTCCCTCTAGTCTTACACTGCTAAATTAGGGACGGCTAGCACAGGTAACCCTCGAGTTGCTTTGTGCGAAATTCCAAACAACAACAAAATTTTTTCGTCCTCCAACATTTCAAGATAAAGCTGACTTATCTATCTGAATACTAAAATGATTTGTTTTCAAATTAAGCGCAACGTTATACCATCAAATGTTTGGGTTCTGCCCACCCCGGGTTTTGAAACCAAATGTTTACCGCCATAAGGCCGCTGACTTACTGCTTAGCCTCATTAGAGTGAAATATATACATCATCAGCGAACAGCGCTCTCTCACGGGTATTCCAGGTTGTCTCTTACTGATTGTTAAACTCTCAACATAGCTAGCAAATAGCACCTTCTCATGTGTATTCCAGTAGGCCGACTTATTATGACTAAACATATAGCTCGCATTTTGTAACTTAACGTTTAGCGATTTTGGAAGACAAGTTGCAGACACACTTATGTCAACTGCTTCTCTTCGTATTACTATATGACATTGTTATAAGTTATATTGGAATATTAATTGTTTGTTTTTGAAATTCGCACGAAGCTACACGAGTGTTACCAGCGCTAGTCGTCGTCACCACCCACCGCCAACTCTTGGGCTACTCTTTTACCAATGAATAACAGGACTGACCGTACATTGTAACGTCCCCACGGCTAAAAGGGCGAGCATGTTTGGTGTGACGGAGATTCATACCCTCGACCCTCGGATTACGAATCGAGTGCCTTAACCACCTGGTCATGCCGGACATGGAAGATTAACTTCTTAAAAGTTATTCTGGTTCGTGGCCCACAAAACGGTTTAGAATCTAAAAAACAAGAAGAAACGTGATTTTTCTCCATTAAATATAAAGGAAAAGAGAGAGAGAAACTCTCACCAAGACTACTGTAAACATAAGTTATGAGGATTTATTTATACAGGACATATTTCATGTTCTGTGATTCGAAACCCAACGAAGTTGCTGTTAGTCCGTGATATTTTCATGACATTTGATATCTTTATGAAACAGAACAAGTTTTGAGAAACCAAAAAGTGAAATCCGATTTTTATTGCATTTCTAACTTAAGTTTGGTAATAAGATCGACCCTCCAGGTAATGGTAAAAAAAACATTTTATTTCAACCAAAGTTTTACCATAAAACTGGCTGAAAAAACGTTTTTTTTAAATAATTACCTGAAAGATGGAAGGTCATTGTTTTAGTTGTTTCCCAAATATATAAATACATTCGTTACTCTCTCTATCTCGAAGGTAAACGTGGAGTTTGTATTTTGTTATATGTCTTATTACTAAATCATCTGGTTCGGTATGGCCAGGTGGTCGCGGGTTCGAATCATTCTTCACACCAAACAGGTTCACCCTTTCAGCCGTGAGGGCGTTATAATGTTACATTCAATCCCACTATTCGTTGGTAAAAGAGTGTCCCAAAAGTTGGCGGTGGGTGGTGATGACTAGCTGCTCTTCCTTCTAGTCTTACACTGCTAAATTAGGGAGGGCTAGCGGAGATAGCCAGCCCTCTTGTAACTTAACATGAAATTCAAAACAAACAAACAACTCGTCTGCTATTTTTGACACCAAGGAATTGCAAACACAACGTACAAAAATCGTTTACTTTTTTCTTACTTTAACTTTGTTTCCCAAATATCCAAATACCTTCACTACTTTCTGTCCTTAAAAGTTAAAACATGGAGTTTGTGTTCTGGTTGTCAAATTAGGTTTGTATTCTGGTTGTCAAATTAGGTGTGTATTCTGGTTGTCAAATTAGGCTTGTATTCTGGTTGTCAAGTTAGGTTTGTGTTCTGGTTGTCAAGTTAGGTTTGTAATCTGGTTGTCAAATTAGAACATTATAAATTAAGGAATGAAACTGGAAAACAAACAACTAGAAACCAAAAATATATATATATTTTTTTATATTTAATGTCTTCTAAAGATAAAGTTCCTACTGCGAAAAATAACAGTTTACAGGGACCATTTCTTGTAACTTATTAAATAGTCTTATATATGATAGAAACTGAGGTGTTTAGGGACTATTCTTTAAAATATAGTTCACTAAAGGTGAGTGAAACTGAACGTCGGTCTAGTTTTTATTCAGAAGTCCTGCTCACAAGAAACAAAACAACAAACACTAAATCGATGTGTGGTCGAGAACCCGCTGGTTTCTTATATAAAGAACACTTGTTATTTGAAATGTCTGGAAAGGACCGGAATCTAGAATCGCGTTCATGTGTAATTTACTGTTTGTTTAGAATTCTCGTGAAATGTTGTACAACAATTCATTACACACATGGGTCAGCGTAGATCAGTGACTTTTTACTTTGGATTCAAAGTTGAGTGTTCGAGGCTATCTCGCTGTTTTGTTCTTGGGTAAAAAAAATTCACCTGCACTGTTTCAGGTTACCTACCTGCAGAAAATAGATTAACCTGCAATGAACAGCCACCCTGTACAACAGGGAGAAGGGTAAGGTTAGGTTAGGTGAGATTAGGTAAGGTTAGGTTAGGTTGATTAGGCAAGATTAGGTAAGTTAGGTTAGATTAGGCAAAGGTTAGGTATGTGGGTTAAGGCAAGGTTAGGTTAGGTTAAATGGGGGTAATAAGGTTAGGTAAAAGGCAGGTTAGGTAAGGTAAGGTTAAGTTTAGGATTAGGTAAGGCAAGGTTAGGGTTAGATTAAATTAGAATAAGGTTAGGTTAGGTTAGATCAGGTAAGGTTAGGTTAGGTTAAGTTAGATTAGGTTAGGTAAGGTTAGATTAGGTAAGGTAAGGTTAAGTAAGGTAAGGTTAGGTTAGGTTAGGTAAGGTTAGATTAGGTAAGGTAAGGTTAGGTTAGATTAGATTAGGTAAGGTTAGGTTAGGTTAGATTAGGTAAGGTAAGGTTAGGTTAGATTAGATTAGATTAGATTAGGTTAGATTAGGTAAGGTAAGGTTAGGTTAGATTAGATTAGGTAAGGTAAGGTTAGGTTAGGTTAGATTAGGTAAGGTGAGGTTAGGTTAGGCACCGGATCCTGAGTTCTTTCCCTCCATTAAAGAGACTTGACTTTTGACATTAAAAGGAAGGCAGCAAGTCAAGATCACTCGCTGTCAACTATTAGACTTCTCTTGTATGACGTAATAATGGTATATATATAACCAACACACGTTACCCTAGATTTACCATGAGATACTTAACACACTTAGTGCCTTTGATTTATCACTATATAATTAACATACGTGTTACCCTTGATTTATCACCATATAACCAACACACGTGTTACCTTTGGTTCATTACTATATTATCAACACACGTGTTATCCTTGATTTATAACTATATAATCAACACACGTGTTACCCTTCATTTATCATTATACATTCAACACCTGCTACCTTTGATTTATCATTATTCAGGCAACACATATGGTAACTTTCATTTATTACCAAGTAGTCTACACACGTTACCTAATAGTATATCACGTGTGCCAGCTTTAGTAATGTAATTGTATATATTGTATACCAGTTATAATAATGTAACAGTGTATCATGCAAACCACTCTTAATCATGTAACAGTGTATCCCGCATAACAACCTTAATAGGTTTGATAATAGCTGTTATAAATTAATTGCATTTTATATGCCAGCCCTAACAATCTTTCAACATATCTCGTAACTTAGTATTGATTTGCTGATAATGTACTGTGCATTAGTATGTCATTTGTATGAAACTTGATTTCGTCGAGGGCTTCATATGAACTTGTATTTATTATTGTACTTATTTTTTCGTATGTTCATTGTCATATTTACAATAAACTCTTTGGATATCCTGAAAAATACAAATACAGTTATAGTTCAATAGAGGTATTATATCATACTATATAATAAACGAGTGACTAATATGTATCAAAAAAGAGCTTAATATCTCTTCCAAACAATAGATGGCGCTAAATTACATTAGTATCGATATTTTTTTCACTTCTTCGATAAGACATTTTTAGGTATTTAGTTTATAAGATTTTTCTGTCATTTTGAATGAAAAGTTATACCTTTGTGTATTTATCCTTCACCACATCATAAAATTATCTGCATTTGTCATAGCAATAAATAATTTACTGGATCAATCGTTTGACGATGTCAGAATATTTCTTCAAGAACCGGTTTTTCGTAAGGTCAATCTGTGTCACGTTATATATCATAACGTAGGAGCGTTATAATGTAATAGTCAATCTCACTATTCGTTGGTAAAAGAGTAGCCCAAGAGTTGACTGTGGGTGGTGATAACTAGCTGCTTTCCCTCTAGTCTTACACTGCCAAATTAGGGACGGCTAGCGCAGATAGTCCTCGTGTAGCTTTGTGCGAAATTCAAAAAACTAATAAATATATATATATATAAGGGTAGATAACACAGTATAAAACACAGATAGGTTAAACTTATAATCAAGAACCACGTGCATGTTGTTTTCGTGAAATACTAGGATAAACCGTTTCGCTGTACGTCTTTCTGCAGAATTATAATTAGTTTTTAGAAAATATGTTCATAAAACATTTATTTATTTATATTTAGCTTTCAGAAGATAAATTTATCATAATTTACCATCATGTGACGGACACTCAGCGAGCTATGTAATATCTACAGCATTGGTTTTGAGTGTTTATTCATTTGAAAACATTCAGTTTTGCAGAAGTTCTAATTTTAAATTAAAATAAAAAAATACAGTTTCTTTTACTTGCTCTTTTCTTTAATATAATCGGTCAATAAATGATGTAACATAAGACTTTGTTTTAGGATTTCTGCACTAGAATACGCATGAAATAAGTATATATTGCCTCATAGTACAAAATAATAATTGGTTGGAGCTTCAGCTATCTGTTTATATTATGAGACTTTTGTTTATAATGTAATAACTCTGTTATTTAGTATAATTGTACAAATTCCGTTATATTTATATACTACCTGGAGTACCTGTCACATGGACGTAAGTCACATAAATAATTAATTAATGAAACGTTATTTTAGAACATGACATGTTGTTCCCTTATAAACAATAAACCTTGGTAACAAATTTGGTGACGATCCATCTACAGGGCGAACTAGCGGTGAGAAACGCAAAAATACCCATAAAATCCGCAAATTTGAAAACTGAAAATTTGTATGTACCTCCTGATGAACCTCCGTAAAGGTCCATTCACACTTTACAAAGTAGTTACGGACATACAATGGAACATACTATATGTATATTAACGAACTTTATTTATATTGAAGCTAAAATTACATCTTGGTGACTTTTAGAAGTAAAAACCATGGCCATAGATGACACCACCTGTATTCGTTTACCTTTATATATATTTGTTAGTTTTTAAAATTTTGCGCAAAGCTACATGAGGGTTAATCTGCGCTATCCATCCGTAATTTAGCAGTGTAAGAATATAGGGAAGGCAAAACTAGTCATCACCACCCACTGCCAACTCTTGGGCTATCCTTTTACCAATGAATAGTGGAATTGACCGTCACATTATAATGCTCCCACGGCAGAAAAGGGCGAGCATGTTTGGTGTGACGGTTATTCGAACCCGCGGCCCTCTAGTGCCTTAACAACCTGGCCATGCCTGGCTTTATATAGATGTGTGTGTGTAATAGAAGACAAAGAATCAAAATAGTGGAAGGAACATTTTAAAAGTTTAAATACGAGAACATTAGATGTACTACTGCAGGTTCTTGGAAAGTGTTCTGTTTCAAGAGCAGATAAAGAGTAACAATGTTATATCGTTATGCTGTATGGCTACAGTGTGCATAATGCTTCTCGTGGTTCATGGCAAGCGCATGTTGTTGTAACGTTACAACAGTAAAAATTACAATGTTAAGCATCCCCTGTGTGATGTTATTTTACTGTCTACTGATTGACTGACAGACAACACATTACTGTAAAGTGGAGCAAGTGATTAAAACATGTAATCCCTCCGGGCGGCCTTTGGCCTCCTTTTCGGAAAAAAAAAGACGTATCCTTGATTCCAACACCAAATTTCAACATAAAAAGAAAACACTTAACGTAGATGGCGCTTTCGCTGTAACAGAAGACAGATTTTCAACGTGAACATATGTAGCAGAATAAACACTGTTGTTTAGTTAACGTACCTAGTTAAAGAACAGTTATTAATGGTAAACAAATATATTATTAGTGTCTTTAATAACCACTAGGGTATTGAAATAATAGCTAAAAAAACTGAAACAATACATAGAGCTCGGGAAATCTCAATTTATATATTCAAAGTGTATTTTAACTAAAACCTCTTCAGAATACGGCTTTTGATTTACGTCAAGTTCTTCTAGAAAGGTGTACAGTAAAATACGGATATTTTAGAGAAACTAATTTACTTCTGAAACAATCCTAATGAATTTGATTAATAGTTTTGTTTTTAGTTTACTCACTGAGCAGTTATATTTTATTACATTTTATATCTTTCACAGTAATGGAGATTATTGTTAAAAACATATACCATGTTAAATCATTATGTAACATTTACCATGTTTAGATCATTCTGTAACACATACCATGTTTAGATTATTTATAACATATACCATGTTTAAATCATTCTGTAACACATACCATGTTTAGATTATTTATAACATATACCATGTTTAGATCATTATGTAACATATACCATGTTTAGATACTTATGTAACATATAGCATGTTTATATCATTCTGTGACATATAGAATGTTTAGATCATTCTGTAACATATACCATGTTTAGATCATTCTGTGACATATAGCATGTTTAGATACTTATGTAACATATAGCATGTTTATATCATTCTGTGACATATAGAATGTTTAGATCATTCTGTAACATATACCATGTTTAGATCATTCTGTGACATATAGCATGTTTAGATCATTATGTAACATATAGCATGTTTAGATCATTCTGTGACACACACCATGTTTAGATCATTATGTAACATATACCATGTTTAGAACATTCTGTGACATATAGCATGTTTAGATCATTCTGTAACATATACCGTGTTTAGATCATTATGTAACATATATCATGTTTAGATTATTCTGTGACATATACCATGTTTAGATCGTTATGTAACATATATCATGTTTAGATCATTATGTAACATATATCATGTTTAGATTATTCTGTGACATATACCATGTTTAGATCGTTATGTAACATATACCATGTTTAGATCATTCTGTGACATATAGCATGTTTAGATCATTATGTAACATATACCATGTTTAGATCATTCTGTAACATATACCATGTTTAAATAGTTATGTAACATATACCATGTTTAGATCATTCTGTGACATATAGCATGTTTAGATCATTCTGTAACATATACCGTGTTTAGATCATTATGTAACATATATCATGTTTAGATCATTCTGTAACATATACCGTGTTTAGATCATTATGTAACATATACCATGTTTAGATCATTATGTAACATATACCATGTTTAGAACATTCTGTGACATATAGCATGTTTAGATCATTCTGTAACATATACCGTGTTTAGATCATTATGTAACATATATCATGTTTAGATTATTCTGTGACATATACCATGTTTAGATCGTTATGTAACATATACCATGTTTAGATCATTCTGTGACATATAGCATGTTTAGATCATTATGTAACATATACCATGTTTAGATCATTCTGTAACATATACCATGTTTAAATAGTTATGTAACATATACCATGTTTAGATCATTCTGTGACATATAGCATGTTTAGATCATTCTGTAACATATACCGTGTTTAGATCATTATGTAACATATAGCATGTTTAGATCATTCTGTAACATATACCGTGTTTAGATCATTATGTAACATATACCATGTTTAGATCATTCTGTAACATATACCGTGTTTAGATCATTCTGTAACATATACCGTGTTTAGATCATTATGTAACATATACCATGTCTAGATCATTCTGTAACACATACCATGTTTAGATTATTTATAACATATACCATGTTTAGATCATTATGTAACATATACCATGTTTAGATACTTATGTAACATATAGCATGTTTATATCATTCTGTGACATATAGAATGTTTAGATCATTCTGTAACATATACCATGTTTAGATCATTCTGTGACATATAGCATGTTTAGATACTTATGTAACATATAGCATGTTTATATCATTCTGTGACATATAGAATGTTTAGATCATTCTGTAACATATACCATGTTTAGATCATTCTGTGACATATAGCATGTTTAGATCATTATGTAACATATAGCATGTTTAGATCATTCTGTGACACACACCATGTTTAGATCATTATGTAACATATACCATGTTTAGATCATTATGTAACATATACCATGTTTAGAACATTCTGTGACATATAGCATGTTTAGATCATTCTGTAACATATACCGTGTTTAGATCATTATGTAACATATATCATGTTTAGATTATTCTGTGACATATACCATGTTTAGATCGTTATGTAACATATACCATGTTTAGATCATTATGTAACATATATCATGTTTAGATTATTCTGTGACATATACCATGTTTAGATCGTTATGTAACATATACCATGTTTAGATCATTCTGTGACATATAGCATGTTTAGATCATTATGTAACATATACCATGTTTAGATCATTCTGTAACATATACCATGTTTAAATAGTTATGTAACATATACCATGTTTAGATCATTCTGTGACATATAGCATGTTTAGATCATTCTGTAACATATACCGTGTTTAGATCATTCTGTAACATATACCGTGTTTAGATCATTATGTAACATATACCATGTTTAGATCATTCTGTAACATATACCGTGTTTAGATCATTCTGTAACATATACCGTGTTTAGATCATTATGTAACATATACCATGTCTAGATCATTCTGTAACATATACCGTGTTTAGATCATTATGTAACATATACCATGTCTAGATCATTCTGTAACATATACCGTGTTTAGATCATTATGTAACATATACCATGTTTAGATCATTATGTAAGTTAGAATCAAACAAAATAATTCAGTTCTTCCCATATTTTCCTGATGATTGTCAGGTTGTCATTTCTGAAGTGCGGAGTTTGGACAACTATAAACCAGTGTTGTAAAACATGATTTAAATAAAGTAAGCAACATAAACTTTTGTCAACGTGTAACGATGCTGCTTATGTCCCTGCTGTAGAAATCAGAGTTTCTTTGGTCAGTAAATTCCCTAAAAGCTTCTTTTGCAGCTGCGTGGTTTTGAAAGCGTTTATTGTTCAAAAAGTTGTCAAAATGCTTCAAAAAATGAAAATCTGAAAGTAAAAGAACTGGGGAATAAGGTGGATAAAGCAGAACTTCCATTCTCAATTCATTCAATATTTGGAGCGTCATCCTTGACAGGTCTCATAATGCCCATTTTGTTGATCTTCAGTCAGCTCATACAGAACCCATTTATCCAACTTTTTCGTCTTTCCAATCACACTCAGGTGGTTGACAATGCTTGATATGCTTGTGCCTAGCTTTTCTACAAGCTCATGTACTATTATGCTAGAGTATGTCTCAACTGCTTCCCTTAATGTGTTTTCATCTAAGGATGGCTTCCTTCACCACTTTCGTGGTATTCAAGACTTACATCTCCATGTCGAAACTTTTGGAACAAACGCTGGACTGTATGTTCAGTAACAGATCCATGGCTGAATGCCTACTTTGTGTCTTGTGTAGTTTCAATCGCTTTACGTCGAAAGACCTTTTTTTGTTCATGCTGCCTTAGGGATTGCGAAACTTACTCTGAGTAGAGTTGAAACAGCAGACAATTTAGACACTTTGTAAGCGACAAATGTTGGATCAAAACCAACCAATCAACGATAAGTTACTCAATATTCAGCTTCTAAATGTCATCATGAGAATTCTAACATTTAATTCTGGACAACGCAACATTATTTAGTGTATTCTGTCTGAAGGTTTCGTTTTGATCCACATAAAGCTGACCTCGTGTCGTCTGAACTGATCCACATAAAGCTGACCTCCTGTCGTCTGAACTGATCCACATAAAGCTGACCTCCTGTCGTCTGAACTGATCCACATAAAGCTGACCTCGTGTCGTCTGAACTGATCCACATAAAGCTGACCTCGTGTCGTCTGAACTGATCCACATAAAGCTGACCTCGTGTCGTCTGAACTGATCCACATAAAGCTGATCTCGTGTCGTCTGAACTGATCCACATAATGCTGACCTCGTGTCGTCTGAACTGATCCACATAAAGCTGACCTCGTGTCGTCTGAACTTATCCACATAAAGCTGATCTCCTGTTGTCTGAACTGATCCACATAAAGCTGACCTTGTATCGTCTGAACTGATCCACATAAAGCTGACCTCGTGTCGTCTGAACTGATCCACATAAAGCTGACCTCGTGTCGTCTGAACTGATCCACATAAAGCTGACCTCGTGTCGTCTGAACAGATCCACATAAAGCTGACCTCGTGTCGTCTGAACTGATCCACATAAAGCTGACCTCGTGTCGTCTGAACTGATCCACATATAGCTGATCTCGTGTCGTCGGAACTGATCCATATAAAGCTGACCTCCTGTCGTCTGAACTGATCCACATAAAGCTGACCTCCTGTCGTCTGAACTGATCCACATAAAGCTGACCTCGTGTCGTCTGAACTGATCCACATAAAGCTGACCTTGTGTTGTCTGAACTGATCCATATAAAGCTGACCTCCTGTCGTCTGAACTGATCCACATAAAGCTGACCTCGTGTCGTCTGAGCTGATCCACATAAAGCTGACCTCGTGTCGTCTGAACTGATCCACATAAAGCTGATCTCCTGTCGTTTGAACTGATCCACATAAAGCTGACCTTGTATCGTCTGAACTGATCCATATAAAGCTGACCTCGTGTCGTCTGAACTAAGACATAAAATAAGAATTAAATGACTGATTCGTTACTTTTTGTTTATAGTTCTTTATATAACTTTGTAAACACGGTTGTTTAATTGTGTCTCTCAGTGAGATAAAGGTAAGTTTAGGGATTTACAACACTAAAATTTGGGATGCGATTCTCTGCGTTGGATACAAGAGATAGCCCAATGTGGCTCTGTTATATTTTATCTAAATTCCCATGTTTCATGACATGTTTTACTGACGTAACGAAAGTACAAATTGCAACGCTAAGCATCCCATACATGAAATCATTTTTGTGTTTACTGACTGACCAACAGACGACACACTACTGTTTTGTGATGTGAGTGATTAAAACTGGAGACTTAATCCAAAAGACGAAAATTCTGAAGGTATTTATCTTATATAAAAAAGGATTATAACAATAACATGAAATCCGTTTTAAATTTCTTGTTAACATTTTTAATACCTCTGTTGGTCCAGTGGTGGGATTACGGACTTACAACGCTAAAATAGTGGGTTCGATTCCCGCGGTGGACGTTGCGCAAATAACTCAAGCAGAAGGTTGTTTAAAAGATTGTATTACTTTAAACATGCAATGGTTTATCCCCTATATAATTTTCACCATACCTCTGATGACATTGGTACTGTCTTCTATAGTTTCGCTATAAGTTACGAGAGTGACTGCGGTTTCTGATTATATGGTACATAGTTTTGGCCTAAAATACAAACACTTTTTGGTAATGCCCTCTAGATAAGTTCCGTTTAAATAAAATTATCTAATTAATGAATTCTAAATCCGTGTTTGTACTCATTACTCGGGAGTAATGCTTTTAACAGGCCCGCATGGCCAAGCGTATTAAGGCGTTCGACTCGTAATCCGAGGGTCGCGCGTTCGAATCCCGCTCGCACCAAACACGCTCGCCCTTTCAGCTGTGGGGGAGTTATAATGTGACGGTCAATCCTACTATTCGTTGGTAAAAGAGTAGCCCAAGAGTTGGCGGTGAGTGGTGATGACTAGCTGTCTTCCCTCTGGTCTTACACTGCTAAATTAGGGACGGCTGACGCAGATAGCCCTCGAGTAGCTTTGCGCGAAACTCAAAACAAACAATACTTTGAACGGAAGTGACAAGTATGTTTCTCTTAGTAAGGGTAGGATGTACATTACAGAACTGGGGACTAGAAGTTTATATTAAAAAGAAACATAATTTATAATAATCAAGATGTTAGAAGAAGAAATCTAACGTTAGTTGTGGTCATATTTGAATATATAATATAT